>NW_014543262.1:3905469-3996662 GCF_000741045.1 Vigna radiata var. radiata | reverse complement strand
TATTGGTTCTGACAATAGATAGCGCTCTTTTAAAGAAGCGTTATCTATTGTCAGAACCAATAGATAGCGCTTTTTTTAGAAGCGCTGTCTATTAATAGATAGCGCATGCATAGATAGCGCCTAAAAAGCGCTATCTATGATAAAAAAAAGGCGCTATCTATGCACTTTTTTGTAGTAGTGCTCCAACATGAGATGAAAGTCTTTATATCTTACTTCAATTTGTGAATCCTTCTATAACAAATGTATCACCACCTGATTGCTTTCCAAAATAAGGCCTAAATAGATAACAACAAAAGTAAAATGCATAATATTTTTCTATGTTACTCTCCAACCGGTTGCAAATTCATTAAATCAAGAAGGACAAAATCTTCTTAAAGAGTTTCCAATTTTTCTTTGGGGAGAATTACGTTTAATAGGTTGGCATGGTCCTCTTTGTAAATATGTTATTTATATCTTATCTCAATCATTAGGATGATATGTTGAAATTTTAATTCGCCTTCCTAACTCTGGTGGCAAGTCTTCCAAATTAATTTCAATTAGCTGTTGTTAGATACTTGATTCACAAAATTTTGATTAAGATTGTTGCTCATATGATGGTAATTTCCTTTTAAAAAAAATCTATCCATTGTTTATTTAAAGTTTAAAAGAAATTAATAATTCTAAATTTAAAATAGTCATAAAAATTAAAATCTATAAACTCATCAAACATCATTAATATGTAATTATATTTTATGTATCAAACTTAAGAAAAAAAAAGAAAAAGATTTGTTAAAAAACACATAACTAGAGAGACATGTTTATAACAAATATTGATACTTAAATCAACTTTTTGCTCACTAACTCTCTATTTTTCTATTTCCACTTACAAATATGTGGGAGAATTTAAAGTAGAAGTAACAACCACCACCACTGAAAAATGTGAATAATAGAGTGACATGCATGTAATTTAAAGTAATGAAAGAGAAAAGAGAAAATTAAAGAAGACTTGAGATGAGAAGAAAACGTGTTCAAGAAGAAATGAAAGGGTAGAAAAAGACAAAACCTTACATACGTTAGATAAAAAAATAATATAAATAAATTAATAAAATATTTATTTTTATTCAAGTCAAGTGATGTATTAGTACACTTTCAACTATATATAAGTGTATCATAGAGAAATGCTTAGTAGGTTCAATTATATAAGATTAAAGGGGGCAAAATAACTTTCTTTTCAAATACTTAATGATAATTTTAAAAAAAATTAGGGGATCCGCATGTATACACATAGACACAGACACACAGAAATAGACAAACACACACACACATACACACACACATACACACATACACACATACACACATGCACACAGACGTAGATGCACAGACACAAACACAAACACACACACACATGTATATATGTCCACCACTACTTTCGAGGAGAGCAATGGAAAATGATATTTATGTACTTCATTGAAGTTTCTGAGGAGAGTAATGGATAACGACATTTGTATGCTTTGTCAAGGCTTCCGAGGAGAGTAATGAAAAGTGACACCTATGTTGGTAATCTGCATACAAGAGTTAGAACTCAGTTTCCTAACAATGAGATCATTAGTGGTTGTATTATTTGTGATGATGACATGTTTTATGTGGTTATGTATAATGATTGGTGAAATTATATGGCGTTGTGAGACATTTTGACTATGTTTTGGGTTTGATTATGAGATTAAGTAAAAGATTTTGAAATTTATAAATTTTACTAAGTATGTTAGTAACATCTTAGTCGGGGTGTTATATTGGACACATTGTTAGTGAAGCTCATTTAATTGAGTTTTGTTAAAGGTATTACAATTGTCGAAGTGATGCAATGAAGGTGATATTATTGCTCGTAATATAGTACTTGTCAACAATATGATCATAATAATAGACGTTGTTAAAAAGGGACAAAAAAGACACTACGTAGGTTATGAAGCCCCTTAATATAATCATGATGTTTTTACAACAATATATTTAATTTATAATATATATATATATATATATATATATATATATATATATATATATATATATATATATATATATATATATATATATATATATATATATATGAAAAAAAAAGACTCCAAAAAATAGAGCTAGAATGACAAATCAAAGTGAAGGATCTACCTCTAAAATGATAAACAAAACCAAAAACCAATAGTGAAGAAGAAGTTGAGATCAACCAACTCCAACAATAACAAAGGAGTAAAGGAAAAAGAACGAAGTTGGGCACACAATTTTTAGGCTCTCAAGCAAGTTCAAACAAGACTTTTGATTTCTAACATGTGGAATTTTTGTGGGAGTTGTAACGGTGAAGGCTATGTTGCCTCCTTTTGAACTTTTGGGTTTAATATCTTAGTAGTATGTTCTTCTGAAGGTTTATTTTAACGTGCTTTTATTGTGTTGCATTGAAAAGCACACCAACTTTTACTTTGATTCTGTCACACAGTTATAACCAACTTGTATTACTCCATTTTATAAAAGTTTATTCTTATTTTAAAATATCTTTATGCGCTCTTAATAAGTTTTATTACAATTTCTATTTTTCTTATTAAAATATATTAATTAGCATTAATTTCATTAACTACTTAAAAAATAATATCATAAAACAAAGCTTCTACTTAAATGGGAAAAACAAGTACGGGAAACATTTGTTCTTCCGATACAATTTCATCGATCACAACTATTTCAATACAAGATTATAAGATTCTTCCAATTAAAAGATGAACATTTCATACTACATATTACAATTTCTTCTTCTCAAGAAAGTTGATGCTCATTTTATTGACAAAATCTCAATGAATTTTAAAAGAATTTATATAACGATGAATTTACCGTTGAATTTAAAAAAAAAAAAACATAAATTACAAACAATCTTTTTTAAAAAAGAACCTTATTGCTGGCAGACTCTAAAAGAGTTCAATTACTAATAAACTTTAGTATGAAATAGTCAATCCTCAAAAAAAAAAAAAACTTTAATGTTTATTTTATCAACTTAATTTATTGACATATATTTTGGATAATAAAAAAAATTCTAAATTATTGAAAAATATGTTAGTCGATAATAAAAATTTTAATTTATCGATTCATCATTATTGATTGATATTTTTGTAGGTAATTAAATTTCTAAAATCCATTGCCAAACAATAAATATGTTTTATTGATAATTTTTTTTCATCAATAGTTTAAAATTTTCTTGTAGAAAGGGTTGCTAAATTCAATTGGTAAATTATAAAATCTGTTGATGGGTAATTAAAATTGTAAATATATTGCTAATTAAAATTGTAAATATCCAATAAGAAATAAAGGGAAAAAAGGATTTACACTTGAATTTTTATGAGTTTGCTTGATAGTGCATATTATGTCAAATCCAATCAAGTTCCACTATCTAGACTAAACTACAAGTTACAACACGAGTATCCTTTCAACCTTCACCATTTAATAGAAGAATAGCAAAGTGTGATAACTTTAAAATTAGTAGGTGCAGGAAGAAGTTATGAGGTGCAAAAAGTAATAGCCTGAACTCAAAATCTACAAAGCGAAAGCATTTTGGTCTGAACGTAAGATCCAAACGGGTTCAGCCCAGCCCAAACCAGAGACAAATATGGCAGTGAATAAGCACGTTTGGACACATTTTTGTTTTCTCTTAACGTTGTTGTATAGAAGAGAGTATAATCGCAGGGCGAGAACCAACGAACGAAAGAAAGAGAAGGGTGAAGAAGAAACATGTTGAGGGTTGCAGCAAAGAGGCTTTCGTCTCTCTCCTCCTCTGCGTGGAGGGCCAACCACGCCGCCTCCGCAGTTCTCTCTCGGAACCCCGTTGCGCCGTCCCTTTCCACAGAGGAGCACAGATCCGACCCGTTTTCGCTCAGACCCGAATTCTTCCTTCCCATCAGAGGTTTGGGTTCCCTTCTCATCTCTCTCCCTTTATGGATTCATTCGAAGCTTCGAATGATTTGTTTCGCTCGTATTTTTTTTTTGTTTGAATCTTAGGGTTCCTCTCCTTATGATTATTATCCTTGATTGGATGCTTTTTTATGCTTATGATCATCTGTAAAGCTCAAATTTTTATATGATCGATGTACTTGTGGCTGATTTACTTAAGTAGGTTATAGCATCCGGAGGCAGTTCGCCTTTGTGGATTGCGATGTTCTTTGTTCCCTTTGGATGATAGTTTTTGGATTTTTCATGGATGTTTTTTATTAGAAGATGGTGTGGGATTCGTTCTCGTGTTTTCCTGTTGGAATTGTGAATTTGGATTCCGATTTTTTTTTCTTTTTTTGCGTCTGTTATTTGACATCTTGATTTTGTTTGGTACTTTTTTTTTCTCTTTTTAGTTCTTGGATGACATTTGGTTGGGGTTTTCTGTATTCCACTGCTTTGAGGAAATTTATGCAACCTCGTTGTAGCTAAATGTTTCAAGGTCATATATATTCCCTGTCTATGCAATTTTAACCCATTCTGATAAAAGGTAACTTATTCTGCTTCTATGATGGAAGTTTAGTTGCTTTCTGATGACATTGTTCATCAAAATTAGGAGGGGTATGTATACAGATAGTATAGACCGTTTTCTACGCCATCGAATTTTGATGAAATTAAAGGGTGGTAAGGGTTATTCGTTTAGGAAATGTAAAGAACAGTGGTGAAAATAGAACTTTCGTTTTCCTAGTGGTACGGATGTAATCTAACAAGTCCTAGATTTTACTGCCTAACTATTTTTATTCTTCTATATACGTACTGCTAATTTCTAAAGTTTCATTGCTATCTTGAAAAATATAAAGGAAACTATGTAGATAGTTATTAAGTTCTGATTGTTCTGTGTGTGCCATGTGGTATCTATTTGTATCATCACTATACTTTGGGATTCTTCTATGATTTTGTATGAACAAATTTTTTCTGAAGCATTTAAATGAAAAGATAATATGATGGAAACTGAATAAGCTTCTCCTTTAAGCTAAATTTAGTTTATGCATAAGTTAATATGTGGTTAGTTTCATAGTTCTAACTTCTCTAAGAGTTTATGTGAACTTGAGTATAGAATTTATTGGAAAATTTTATTTTATTTTTTCTTCGTATATTCCTCTCCTAGTTGGCTATTCAGATGTCTATCCAACAGGGTCCATATTACTGGATCAATGATTTTTAACAGAATATTTATGATTTCTGTTATTTGTTAATTATGCTTATGATTTACCACTCTTGTGTCACTGGATGAATACTTTCTTGCAAAGTATTCTTGAATTTGTTATTCCTTAAGAAGATTTGTGCGTTACGGTGGGCCTAATATGCTGCTGTATCTTATGTTAATTTAGGGTTTTGTAATTGAACTTTGTGCATTTGTTGATTCTTTGGGTTATGCTCTTAGTTCCAAGGCTTACTTTTTCATGGGTTAATTGGTTTAATTTTATCTTGTCCAGGTTATGCTACTGATTCTCTGTTCCACCCTAAAGAAAACAGCCTTATTCCTGAAATTCCTGCAACTGTTGCGGCTGTTAAAAACCCTTCTTCTAAGATTATATATGATGAACACAACCATGAGCGATTTCCTCCTGGTGATCCAAGCAAAAGGGCATTTGCCTACTTTGTCCTAACTGGTGGTAGGTTTGTTTATGCCTCCTTGATTCGTCTCCTTGTCCTCAAGTTTGTGCTCAGCATGTCAGCAAGTAAGGATGTTCTTGCCCTGGCTTCACTTGAAGTTGATCTCTCCAGCATTGAGCCAGGCACTACTGTGACTGTTAAGTGGCGTGGAAAACCAGTATTCATCAGGCGCAGAACAGAAGATGATATTAAGCTGGCAAACAGTGTTGATGTTGCATCTCTTCGTGATCCCCAGCAGGACGCTGAGAGAGTAAAGAACCCTGAGTGGCTTATTGTGATTGGGGTGTGCACACATCTGGGTTGCATTCCCTTGCCAAATGCTGGTGACTTTGGCGGATGGTTTTGTCCATGCCATGGTTCCCATTACGATATTTCTGGCAGAATTAGGAAGGGACCGGCACCATACAATCTAGAGGTACCAACTTATACCTTCTTGGAGGAAAACAAGTTGATGATTGGTTGAAAACCTTGGATTGGTTCTAAGTGGAATGAGTCCACAATTTTTTTGATTTATTGGATAATGTCGAAATGTGCCATGGATATCTTTGGTCATGGACTTCTCATATTTTATGTTTAGCAAGTGTTATGTAACTCGGAAATTTGAGTATTACTGCTTTACGAGACTTGTATCAATAATCGCCTGACTTTTTTACTTCTATGGATGTTCAAAATCTGATGCCATCAGGCATATTGCATTGTATTTTTCATATCATGAATAACCTTTGGAGATCTGCTTAGCAAGTAGGTTGGTTAATACGACATTTTTATAATTGGTTATGCGTACAATTACTACATTGGTTATATTCCTTTACTTTATGGCATGCCGTATGGTAAAATGGAGTTATCTTTTGAAGATCCCTTTTTGGCTGAATTTGAGTTCCTTAATCGTGTTTTCTATTTATGCACCGTTGTTTGAATACCGATCTTTGATAAGGTTCCATCATCCAAAAGGGTTACACGATACCTGTTTGGCCAATCATGGAACCATCATGTATTCTTAGAGCATTTATAATTCAAAAGCTCTGATTCTATTTAAATTAATTTTACTATGTCACATTATTATATATATTCTTAAAACTTTTGTAACAGTTCAATTTTTAAAATTAATTTTGAATCAATATTTAAGTTGTATAAAAATTGCCACGTCATAACGAGAGCTTTTCTAGGTTATTTCTAATGTAAAAGAATGATGTCAATCATAACGATAAATTTTTCTTATTTCTAATACAATAATCATTCCAATTTTATTTCATGTAAGTTTTATGTTATAATATCTTATTTTACTTTCACAAAATTTTAAAAGACCTTGCAACTATTTTTCTGACTAAAAAGTTTTATAAGATTTATTTCAACAACTTCTGTTCAATTTTAATTGCTCAAAGTTTTTTTTTTTTTTTTTTTTTTTTAGAATTTAGAATCTTAAATTTTATGCATTATGATGATGTTATAAAATTGAGTTTTAATTTAAGACCCTTAATCGAATACACTTTAACCTTTATAAAAACATAGTGAAAAAGTGATTAATGACTTCTCTTATTTAAATCGTGGGACTACTAAAAGTTTTGTTTTATTTAAATAAAGGGACAGGAGAGTTCACTTCCTTTGAGATTTAATCAAAAACTGTTTCAATTGTAAATAAAGAGACCCTCTTATTGTAAAGTTCCTTTTAGATAAGATAGTTTAGCGTTTGGCTGATATATAATTAAGCGTTTATTTATGAAGAGCTTTTATCAGACGTGCTGTTTCCATAAAATTCTTATAATGCTTTTATATAGTTAATATAAATACATAAAAATTAGATTATTTCAATTTTTAAGTCAAGTACATTTCAAATTAATAAAATTGATTTTTCTCTTTTATAATAAAAGTGTTTTTATGAAATATATCTGCATTATCTTTTATAAAAAAACGCTTAATGATAAAGTATTGTTTATTGTTTGTGTAATTATATTTATAACCTATAAGATTTAAAATGTAATTAATATAACTATTGTACAAATGAATCCACGAGCATACAACGTATCTTCTAATTAAAAAATATATATTAAGTATTATTACAAAAAATATTGACATTTGTAAAAGTTAAAATTACAAATTTTAGTGGTTAAAAGCTGTCACAAATAAAATTTTTGATAGTTAAAATAATCATCGGTTATAAAACTATTTGTGAAAAAAAATATTTTAACTGTTGGTATTGTTATCAGAAAAGAAAAAAAAAATTAACGACGGTTAAAAATCGTTGCAAAAGATATTAATGAAATAATATTTTATTATATTTTGATAGTTAAATCCATCACAAAATATATTATATTTCGAAAATTAAAAACTGTCAAAAATTATTTGAAATTTTTTTAAAATTTCAAAAAATATTATTAATATTGTTATAATTAGTTGCACTTAAGTATATTGGGAGAGTAACAGAATTTACAAGGTTTGTAAATTAGACATACTCCTAAGAGAATCAAACAGAAATAACCTTTTTTTTTTTTTAAATTGAAACCTATTTCACACAATTTGATCATTTGACAGTTGATATTATCATTATGTTTTGCTTTGAATCTTCTGTCAATCCTTATTAGAAGAAATAAATTAAGTCATCATATCCCTACCAGAAATGATCATTCAAATCTAATAGATGAAACATTTATAAAATAACGATAGTTTGAGTACTTTTTAAAAGCCTCTGAAATAAAAATCCAGTGAAGGAAAAAACAAATTACATTCTTATTTATTAAATATTGCCTCCTAAGAAACTTCATTAGGAGAACTAATTGAGAGAAAAAATCATGGTTAAGGAAAAGAAATTTAGTATCATTATTTGATAACTTTTATTAGACAAATTTTAAGATCATGACAATTGTAAATTTGATTTAATTTTACAACCTTCTTATAAATACACTAAAATAAATATATTTTTGACGTAGATATATACATTATACGTTGAATCACATTAAATTCTTGTGTCGTTTATTTATTTTTTATTGTTTTATTCCTAACTATTGGTATCAATAACCAATTTCTTAGTATGCTATATAGTTACAACTTTGTATGATCTTTCATATTTGAAAAGATTTGGTTAGAGTCAATTCTTAGTATGTTATGTGGTTGCAATGATCTTTCACATCAGAAAAGGTTTGGTTCTCTTATTCTTGGGAATATCAGTTTCAAGAAGAAGTGGGAGCTTTCTTCAAAAGTAATGGGAGCAATGTCATTGAAGCAATGACATTGAAAAAGGAAAGGTGAAGATTGAGAAGTTTGATGACAATGACTTCGAATTTTGGAAGATGCAAATGGAGGACTATTTGTATCAAAAGAAGTTGTATCTATCCTTAAGAGGGCATAGGTTAGACGACATGGAGTAGTCAGATTGGGAGTTGTTAGATCAACAAACACTTGGAATGATTCAGCTGACATTAGTCAAGAATGTTGCGTTCAACATCATGAATGAAAAAACAACCGCAAATTTGATGTAGGCGTTGTCAAATATGTATGAGAAGGAATATGCAACCAATAAAGTGTATTTGATTTGTAGGCTAGTAAACCTCAAAATGGATGAAGGTAACTCGGTTACTCATCATATTAGCAAATTTAATACAATTATTGCGCAATTAACATCAATGCAGGTAACTTTTGATGATGAGGTGAAAACACTAGTTTTTATTAACATCTCTTTTGAAAAGTTGGGGTGCAAATGTTATTGTAGTTAGTAATTCTAAAAGTAATAACAAGTTGAAGTTTGAGAACATCCATGACTTAATCTTAAACAAAGATGTTCACAGGAAAAGTATAGTGGAATCTTCCAATTCTAATCCAGGGTCAACATTGTGTACTGGAAGTAAAGGAAGAAATAGCCAGAAAAGTCATAATCAAGACCGAGGCAAATTAAAGTCTAGAGGAAGACCATAAATAATGGTCCGATTCAGCCCCCCCTCTCCCCCTCTTGATTTCAAGAAAGTTCAAAGATTTAATAAAGTTTTTTGAAAGAACAATTTTTGAAAGTAAAACCAATTCTGCCCCCTCCCCNTTATTGATTTCATGAAAACTTAAAGATTTTGCAAAACTTTTTGAAATAACGATTTTTTAAGAAAAATCCAATTCCTCTTAACTTGAGATACAAGGCATAACTTTTCTAACAATTGGCACCAGAGTCGGGAACGTGAAAATTACTCAAATTTTAATCGGCTAGGTTTTCTGTATAATCGATTAAAAAGTTCCTGATGTCCAATATATCTCAAACCTTTAGTGAAGGGGAATCCACAAATAGGTCACCACTATTTGCGGGTGATAATTACCCTTTTTGAAAAATTAAAATGAAAATTTTCTTGGAATCAGTAGAAAAGGGAGTATAGGATGGAGTTATCAATGGACCCTTTGAACCAACAAAAATGGAGAACGGTTAGTTGAAATTCAAGGATTTCTCTGAGTGGACCATAGACGAAAGTAAAAGAGCTCACTATGATGTTAAAGCAAAGAATATCATCTCCTCTGCACTCACAATTGACGAGTTCTTAGAATCTTCACTTGCACAACGACTAAAGACGTGTGGGATGTTCTTGAGGTCACACACGAAGGAACGGATGAAGTGAAAAAAGCTAAAAAGAATTCACTAATCCAAGAGTATGAGACGTTTAAGATTAAGGATGATCTTTGATGTCCAAAAGAAGAGATCAATATCAAGATCCTAAAGAGCCTAAATAGAAACTAAAAGCTGAAAGTCATAGCCATCTCATAATCCAGAGATTTAACATCAATGAATATGGCTAGTTTGTTTGGAAAGTTGAGAGAACAATAGCTAGAACTTGGCAGATTAAGGGAAGAGGAAGAAAGTGAGCAAAAGCACATAATAACTCTTAAGACTGCCAGCAGAACAACTTCAAGAAAGCATACTGAGGAAGTAGATTCAGAATTTGAAATGCTACAATTAGAAGCTATGAATGTGATGATAAAAAGATTTTCAAATTTTATGAAATCTAGAAAATTTGTCTCTGATTTTGCAAGCAACTCAAGAGGGAACAAGAAGAGAAGAAAAGTTGTCATTCCAACTTGCTATGAATGCAGAAAAGCTAGACACATCAAACCGATTGCCCTATCCTAAAGATGAAGAAAAAGATTGATGACTGGACAAGCCAAGATAGCAGAAAGATTAGGCAAAAGAAAGCCTACATTGCCTTGGATGATGATCACGATATTGCTGATGATGACGTTGACGATGATCATGGTGTTGGTGATGATGATGTTAATAAGGATACGATGTGGATGAATGTTTTGTTATTATGTTGTGTTTATTTGCCATTTATATATTATGTGATTATTGGTTGTTTTATGGGTAGCTTACCTCATACTTGTTTGTGTTTGTGATTTTACGACAATCGTATGACCTTTGGTTACACAGGAGTAGAGAATATTGCAAATATTCAATGCATGATAAAGATGTAAGAGGATGGGAAAAACTTGGGCTTATTAGTGTTTATGTTATAAACTTTTGAAACAATGTAATTGGATTTATTTTATTTCATTATTTACTTTAATTAGTTTCAAAACAAGGTAATTGATAATGTTTTAGGAACGATTATGATTTTGTTTTAATTCCTCATGTTTTAAATAATGAAGTTTTTAAAAAAACTATTTTTCACGCCATAAGGATTTTAGAATATTTCGATTTTAAATTATGATTTGTGACACCCTGAATTGAAGCTTACAATTCAAAAAAATTGAAACAAAAAAAATATAAAAAAAATGGATTATAATTTAGATAACATATAAACCTCTTAAAAAAAAATTAAAACTTCACTATTATTTGTTTTTAGAAAACTCATCCAAATCCTTTCAAATCATATTAATTTGTGGAAATTTTTTATAATCTCCACAAAATAACATTTACTAAATATATTTTTTTAGTGTTTATTATGTTTTATTTTATTCATTAACTATAATAAAATTTTTGTGTTATATAATTATATGAAGTACTTTTTTTGTCAAATTATTAAAGTGTGAAGTTACTTTTCTATTGGAAATACGGTGAGGCTATGAAAATACTATTAGTATTTAATTTTTTTAATAATTTCTCAAAAAAATATAAATCACTTCAATTATAATTTTACAATTATAAAAAATAGACCATTTCTTTCTATGTGTTTGGTTCTCACTGCCTGGCTAATAAGTATGTCTATATAAGGACCAACATTTGGTGAAGGAATGCATAAGTAAGGAATCCATTGTTAAGCACACTAGCTATCTGCACGCCCACCATGGTTGTCCAACGCTTCCTCCTTGTCACATTCCCTTCACAAGGCCACATAAACCCTACTCTTCAGTTCACCAAGCATCTCATTTCCATCGGCACACATATCACTCTTGTAGTTACTCTCCACCTCTATCGTCGCATCACCAAAAAACTCAACATCCTCGGCCTCTCCATCCTACCCTTCTCCAATGGCTTTAACGATGGCTTTTTCCTCGTCAACAACACCGCCACTGATTACCACCTCTAATTGTCCGAGCTCAAGTGTCGTACCTCAAATTTCGTGTCCAGTCTTATAGTGTCCATCGTTGCGGAGGGAAACCCTTTCACGCACGTAGTTTATAAACCTAAGGTTTTTCTCTGTTAGAGATCCTTGAGCTTAAGTATTGTGTTTCATCCTAATGTATTTTCAGATTCTTATTTCATTTAATGTTAATTGGTAAACTTCGAAACATGAGAGCATTTAGATGTATAGGCGATTTTGTCTTAACAGGTGGTACTCAGTTCTAGTTAGAGTAACCGATGTTACTAGGATTGACTAGGTGATACCAGGAGTGGTGCAAATACTCAGTTGTAATCTTGTTGAAAATTATAGTAAAACATTCTCAGAGGTCTTAGAGGAGAACTGGACATAGTTCCATGGAATGAACCAGTGTAAAATAACTGTGTGTTTATTACTTTTGTATTGCTAAACATTTTTCCTACAAACCCTGCAATTGCTTATTTTATCAATTATTTATTAGAGCTCTTCTCACCAAAAGGTATTCTTATTAAGAACTATACTTTAAAACACTGCGTCAAATTTAACCAGATGATTGAAAAACATTTATTTTGGAAGTTACAGTTTGAACAAAACTTTCTAACTCGAGTGTTTAACAACTTTTATAAACCATACAATCTTTAACAAGGTTGGTAAAGTATCTTTTTGGCGAAAAGATTTCCTTCAACACTATTCAACTCCTCTTTTATTGTTTTTTAGGTATTTTACTATTTTTTTATGTGTATATAGCAAGAAATATATTGATTATTTTCTCTCTCTATGTATATATATAAGGCAACACGTACAAACTTGATACTGAAACGAAAAACATTACTTTTTATATCAATTCTAATCTTAACCGAGTAAACTTTTATACTAGTTTCTACAATAATTGGTATAAAAAGTAAGACTTTTTAAGTCTTAATTGATATAAAATAAAAATAATTAATGAATTAAGTTTTTTTATTTAATTAAAAAATATTAATTAATCAATTAAAAGTTTAAGGAATATTTATATGGTACGATATGTTTTAAATATTTTTTATAAGTATACATACAAACAAATTTTAAAATAAAAATTAAAAAAAAATAAAAAAAAGTAGCAGACCAGCCCGTGAATTATGCTATGGTTAGACGGTTTGTAATTTATGGTGTAATATTTTGCGACGTATGAGCTCAGCAAATCTAACTGAGCCATTTTTTCATCATGATAATGGACGTCGTAATGTTCTAACATAACATAGGATTAGGTTAAACAAAAAAAATAGATGTATGGTGCTGAGGATACAGTGTTATGTTTACCCTCTCTTTTACTGCCATCTCTATTTATAAGAAAAATCTACCACTTTCATCATAATGATGACATGCTTTGCAAACGGCCCTCGTTAAAAGGTGTTTTTCCTAAAAGGTAAGCGTGGTGCATTGGAGACCTGTCTTCTTACATAGCATCGTCTTTGGTTTTTTTTTTTTTTTAATTTAATTTTGAAAAGAGATTGAATCCGTGGCTGCAACATAAGCACAAGATTAGAATAATTTCGTGGAAAAACTTTACAAAGTGGTCCGGTAATGGTAATGGATAGGATAATGATATTTTAACAACTCTTTTTTAATAACTATTTAACATATTAATCTGTTTAAATTTATTCTAAAAAAATATTTAAAACGTACAATATACATTCTCAAAAGTATACATTGTCATAAGAAAAAGAAAATTGTTAAAAACACCTTTTTCTATATTTGGGTAGTTCTCACTGCCTAAGGAGGTCTATATAAGGACCAACATGTGGTGAAGGAATCCATTGTTAATTAAGCACACTAGTTATCTCCACTCCCACCATGGTTGTCCAACGCTTTCTCCTCGTCACATTTCCTTCACAAGGCCATATAAACCCTGCTCTTCAATTTGCCAAGCGTCTTATTTCCATGGGAACATATGTAACTCTAGTCATTACTCTCCACATCTATCGTCGCATCACCAAAAAAATCAACATTCCTGGCCTCTCTGTCCTCCCCTTCTCTGATGGCTTTGACGATGGCTTCTTTCTCGTCAGCAACACTGCCATTGATTACCACCTCTACCTGTCTGAGCTCAAGTGTCGTACCTCAGATTTCGTGTCCAATCTCATAGTATCTACCACTGCCGAGGGAAACCCTTTCACGCACGTAGTTTATACTCTCCTCGTTCCCTGGGTGGCTGACGTGGCAAGAAGCTTTAACATTCCCACTTCGTTGCTATGGATCGAAACGGCCACAGTCCTGAACATTCTCTACTATTATTTTCACGGCTACGCTGATTACATCAATGAAGAAACCATGACTGAAGCTTCCTGTTCAATAAAGCTTCCAGGGTTACCGTTTTCGCTTTCCCAACAAGATATACCTTCTTTTTTGTTGCTNTGGAAACCAACCATGTTGTCTTTTACTTTCACAGCNTTTCAGGAACAAATTTTGCAGCTTGACCGAGAAAAAAACCCNACGGTGCTGGTGAATACGTTTGAAGAATTGGAATCTANGGCGCTGAGGGCCGTTGATGGGATGAACATAATCCCCATAGGGCCATTGATTCCTTCTGCTTTCTTAGATGGGAGAGACCCTAGTGATGCTTGCTTCGGTGGAGATATATTCCCTATGTCAAACGATTATGTTAGGTGGCTTGATTCGAAGGAAGAGAAGTCAGTGGTTTACGTGTCCTTTGGGAGCTATCTAGTGCTAAACAAACGACAAATGGAGGAAATTGCGCGAGCGTTATTTGATTGTGGACGTCCATTCTTGTGGGTCATNCGAGAAAAGGAGAATNAGGAGGAGGTATTAGAATTGGGAATGGAATTGGAAAAGAAAGGGAAGATAGTGACGTGGTGCTCTCAAGTAGAGGTTNTGTCACATGGTTCTGTGGGTTGTTTTCTGACGCACTGTGGGTGGAATTCGACCATGGAAAGCCTTGTTTCTGGGGTTCCAATGGTGGCGTTTNCGNTGTGGACAGATCAGATGACTAATGCAAAGCTTGTAGAAGATGTGTGGAAGATTGGGGTGCGGGTAGACCATGATGTGAATGAAGATGGGATAGTGGAAGGGAAGAAGATTAAGAGATGTTTGGATGTGGTTATGGGAAGTGGAGACAAAGCATGTGAGTTGAGAAAAAACTTACATAAATGGATGGGTTTGGCTAGGGATGCTGCCATGGAAGGTGGCTCTTCAGAAAACAACCTCAAAACTTTTGTTAATCATGTCGGAGATCAATTTATGCATACTTAGATCACTCAAAACTAATTGTGTCTTGTAATACATTATGNAAGAATTAAGTTTGGAAGATCAAATTATCAATATATGAATAAAACCCTAGAAAAATATCATTTACTTTACCACCTTTTAATCATAAAATTTTGGCTCTAAGTTATACATTTATTAAATAAGTTTAATATTTATCGAGTTTCAATTTTATTAATCTAATAAGTTTAAGTTGTTTTTTTATATTAATTATCTTTAAAATAATTTAAAAGTGTTACATTTTAAAATCTTCTCATTTTTTACCGATTTTTTTTTCTTCTTTCATCTTTCATCTCTCACTATCTTTCCTTATGTTTACAAAACAAATTAAAATTCTAGATTATCAAGCGTAACTAAGAAAACAAATTTAAAATTTTAAAGTTTGTCATTTTTTTTTTAATTATGGTGAGAATCTTAGTTTTTAAATTGCATAAATAGAATTATTTTTTTATGCCCTATTTTATATTTTAGAAACTGTGCAAAATGGATATTTTTGTGAGAGGTGGAGGGAAGTGATGAGAGAGGGATAGAAAGACCAAATGAACTCTATTTACTATTAGTAAAATATAAAGACTAAAATTAATCATAAACTTAAAATTTTATATTTAATTAGTAAAAATAAATATGAAAAAAAATTGAAATAAAAGAATAATATTCTTGTGGTTAAATAGAAATATAAAAAAAGCATAAAAATCTAAAACCTTAAATGAAATAATATTTATTGAAAATTATACGTGAACTAAAAATAAAACTAATTTAGAATAAAATTATACGCAAACTTTACTAGTGATTATGTGAAATTAAATTAAAAATAAAGCATCTTACATTAGTGTGGAGGATAGAATGGAACAGAATAAAATCCAAAGTTTTAAAAAGACGTAGTTGATTTTTCAATTTATTTATTCTCTGTTCTTTCAAGAAAAATAAACATGTTTAACATACCATTCTACAAAAAGTGAACTTTGTACTGTAATGGTATAACTTTGATACAACTTGTCGTCTGTCATTGTTCTTTTCTTTTTCTTTTTCTTTTTTTAAAGCACAACACTTTTATTCAATCAAATTTGTTACCAAAAGTAAGTTTTTCTTATGCTATTTTCTTTAGTAATTTAGAAAATTTAATGATTGCATGACTCAAGAAAGTTTAAAAAGAATCATTATATATGGTCATTAGTATGTTTAGATAATTGATATAATTTGTAAGTATCTTATTAAAGTTAGAACTTTTGGTACAAAGTTGAGTTAAGATATTTATTTTGGTAAAAAAAGCTAACTTATGTTTATAACTTGCTTTTTTGGCATAATGAACTATTTTTTAGAAGAATTATGATTTCTTAAAATTTATTATATATTGATAGGATGTGATTAAATGAGTTAATGAGTTGTTGAATGTTGAGTATCAAAGTTGAACTTAAATTTGTGATGATTGTTTGATCCTGTGAACTATTGAATTTGACTTTAACATATCATTTTAATTTAGTCATTTTGTTTTATTTGAAGGCATTTTTAAACTCTGTAGTATTTTATATCATAAAAAAGAAATAGAATGACCTAAATAAACAAACTAATAATCTAATATCTTAGTTCAATTTCTAATAATTTTCTAAACTCGTTAGGCGAGCCAATCAACCACTTAGTGATAACAGGATTTTGAGATTTTATAGAACTCCAGTGACTTTTGTAATACCCTAATTTTGATATGTCACGGTATAAAAAATTTTCGACACGCATAAAACATTGATTTAAAATCTTCAAACTTTATTCGATAATAATTGCGGAAGCAAAACATAACTATAAACATCGTTTGAAAATTTTAGAATATCTCCTTTACATAAAAGTACCAAATCTAAAAACTCTTAAACAATATAAATGATCGACCCGATATAAAAATTCTCAACTCTCGTCATCTACTTTGATTCAGTCTTATCTGCAATGTCATTTACCTCCCTTAGAAATACGATCATCGTAGGTAGAAACCATAACATGCAAGGATGAGTAACCAGAAATATCATAACATATAATATTCAATAATTATTTAAACACATAATAATATATTCATAAATGTATTTCATCACAGCATTAAAATCATAGTCATACCATTCATGATCCAAACTTGTTTCCTTCTACTGTGTCGTCATAACCTGTTTCGCAAAACAATACGATTTGAGTCGTCTTTCATTGCAATTTTTGACCTATCTCCTCGACTTCTCAAGGACTAACGAGTAAAAACTTTGGATAGGCGCACCTATCGAGCACTATACTCAACACGAGCCGAAGTCTTTTGGGCGAGACACCTCCCCACGCAGAGGGAAGTGACACTCGAATCACTATCTCTAAACGAGAGTCCAACACATTCTTAACGTAGCACAGTACGAAAAGTTCATCCATGACCGACCACAGTATAAGGAATTAACATAGTTTCGTATTCACATCACTAATTCATACATATTTTCAATAACATGCATTGCTCACCCATCATAAGGCTTATAATACAATATAATTACATTCCACCTTTAATCTTAATAATAGATATTAATTCATCAATAACATGCATTGTTCACCAATCGCAAAGTTTATAGCACCATGCTCATTACTATAACACATCATCCTAAAGGTTTCCTAAGGTTTTTCTATGTTGTGGATCCTTGAGCCTAAGTCTTGTATTTCATCTTAATGTATTTTAAGATTCTTATTTCATTTAATGTTATTAGGTTAAACTAAAAAACATGAGAGCATTTAGACGTATAGGCGATTTTGTCTTAACAGGTGATATTAGGTTCTAGTTAGAGTAATGGGTATCACTAGGATTGACTAGGTGATACCAGGAGTGGTACAAATACTTAGTTGTAATCTTGTTGAAGATTATAGTGAACCTTCTCATAGGTCTTAGAAAAGAACTAGACATAATTCCATGGAGTGAACCAGTGTAAAGTAACTGTGTTTATTACTTTTGTAATACTAAACTTCCCTCCCCCCCACACACCCACACAAACACACACGCACACACGCACACACTACTTTTTATATCGGTTTTAACCTTAATCGATATAACACATTACTTTTTATATCAGTTTTAACTTTAATCGATATAGAAAGTAACTTTATGAATGTCTATTTATAAGAAAAATCTACCACTTTCATCGTAATGACGTGCTTTGCAAACGGCCCTCGTTAAAAGGTAAGCGTGGTGCATTGTAGACGTGTCTTCTCATAAAGCATGGTCTTTGGTTTTTTCTTTTTTTTTTTTAATTGAATTTTGGAAAGAGATTGAATCCGTGGCTGCAACATAAGCACAAGATTAGAATAATTTGAGTGGAGAAACTTTACAAAGTGGGCCCAGTTGGTGATAATTGATAATAGATTCACTCTTCTTCATATGGCGTTTTCCATATCTTTAAACAAATCTAACACCACATGGAAAATTGACTTGACATATATCGTGCGGTTGAAATTGGGATGGATTTTTCACGTGAATTAAGAGAGAAACATGCTTTTCATCCAAAAGTGGGATATCAATCCTTCGATCTGTGGAATTTATTCACTATGTGTGGCTCATTAATGTCTGTATAATACTTGTTTATCAACTTTTGTTTAATTTTGAGTAATATTTTTATAACCTTCACACAGAATAAATTTAAAAATACGTAGCTGGTTTTTCAATTTATTTATTCTCTGTTTCTTTCAAGAAAAATAAACATGTTTATCATACTACTCTACCAAAGGTGAACTTTGTACGACTTGTCGTATGTCATTGTTCTTCTATGTTTTTTTAATTTCTCCCTAAAACATTATATATTTTAGGAAGATGACTTATAATTTTATTTGCAAAACGTTGTTACTGGAGTGCACAACTTTAGTTTAAATAAATTTTTCAATAATTTGTTTGATAAAATAGGTGATAATATGTTGAATATGTTAAAAATTATTAAATGAATAATTTATTATTTTTTAATTCACATTATCAATAACAGAAAATTATAAAATAAATAAATTATTAATTTAAATAATTTTTTAATACATTCAATATATTATCAACTATTTCATTAAATAATTCAAATAAATTATTTAAAAATTTATTACATAATTTTACTTAATATTTTTAAAAGATCATTTAAAAAAATAGTTTAAAGAGTAAAAATATTTTTTATAAATGTCATTCCATTATTATATAATTAAAAGGTGAAACTATAAATAGAAAAGTCACTTATTCGAGTTTTATTTTATAAAATCTATCAACTCTTTAAAAAAAATTATTTTTTTTCTATATTGTTTAGATTTCTAATCCCATCTTTTGCCTCTTTTAAAATAAAAGGTTATTCTAGGTGTTATAATTGGTTTAAAGCACAACAATTTTATTCAATCAAATTTGTTACAAAAGTAAGTTTAAAAAAAATTATATGAATATGGTGTTTTAATGATTACATAACTTAAGAAAGTTTAAAAAGAATCATTATATATGGTTATCAGTATGTTGTGAGATCATTGATATGATTTGTAAGTATCCAATACTAGTTGAAGCTTTTAGAACAAAGTTGAGTTAAAATATTTATTTTGATAAAAGAAGCTAACTTATTTTTATAATTAGTTTTTTGGCATAATGAACTGAATTTTTTAGAAGAATTACGATTTCTTAAAATTTATTATATATTGATAGAATGTGATTGCACGAGTTATATGTTGAGTATCAAAGTTGTACTCAAATTTTGTGATGATTGTTTGGTTGTGTGAGTTATGGAATTTGATTTTAATATATCATTTTAATTTAGTCATTTTGTTTTATTTGAAGGAATTTTTGAACTTGGTATCATAAGAAAGAAATAGAGTGACCTAGATAAATAAAATGACAATCTAATATCTTAGCTCAATTTCTAATAATTGTTCAAATTCGTTGGGCAAACTAATCAACCACATGGTGATAACATGATTTTGAGATTTTACAGAATTCTAGTAGCTTTCGTAACACCTCAATTTTGAGATGTCACAATATAAACAAAATTTCAGCACGTAGTCATAAAACATTGATTTAAAATCTTCAAACTTTATTCGATAATAATTGTGGAAACAAAACATAACTATAAACATCGTCTAAAAATCTTAGAATATATCCTTTACATAAAAATACTAAATCTGAAAACTCTTAAACAATATAAATGATTGACCCCGATATAAAAGATTCCAACTCTCGGCATCTACTTCGATCCAGTCTTATCTGCAATGTCATCTACTCTCGTAGAAGTATGATCATCGTAGGTGGAAACCAGAACCACAACATGACAAGGGTGAACAACCAAAAATATCATAACATACGATATTCAATAATTATTTAAACACATAATAATATATTCATAAGCGTATTTCATTACAACATAACAATCATAGGTGCACCTACCAAGCACTATACTCAACACGAGCCAAAGTCTTTTGGGCGAAACATCCACCTTCCTACGCAGAGGGAAGTGGCACTCGAATCACTATCTCTAAACGATAGTCCAACACATTCTTAATGTATCGCAGTATGAAAAGTTCATCCATGACCAGCCACAGTACAAGGAAATAACATAGTTTCATATTCACATCATCAATCCATACATATTCTCAATAACATGCATTGCTCACTCATCATAAGGTTTATAACACAATCTAATTACATTCCACCTTTAATCTCAATAATAGATATTAACTCATCAATAACATGCATTGTTCACCACTCACAAAGTTTATAGCATCATTCCCATTACTATAACACATCATCCTAAAGGTTTTCCTATGATTTTTCTATGTTGGGTATCCTTGAGCCTAAGTCTTGTGTTTCATCCTAATGTATTTTCGTATTCTTATTTCATTTGATGTTATTTGGTTAAACTTCAAAACATGAGAACATTTTGATGTATAAACGATTTTGTCATAATAGGTGATACTTGTTTCTAGTTAAAGTAACGGGTGTTACTGGGATTGACTAGGTGATATCGGGAGTGGTGCAATACTTGTTTGTAATCTTGTTGAAGATTATAGTGGAACCTTCTAACAGATCTTAGAGGAGAATTGGACATAGTTCCATGGAGTGAACCAGTGTAAAATTACTGTGTGTTTATTACTTTTGTATTGCTAAACATTTTTCCTACAAACCCTGCAATTGCTTATTTTCTCAACCGTTTATCAGAGCTCTTGTCACTAAACGATATTCTTATTAAGAGCTATCCTTTTTAAAACACTGCGTCAAATTTAACTAGATGATTGAAAAAAATTTATTTCGGAAGTTGCAGTTGGAACAAAACTTTCTAACTCAAGTGTTTAACAACTTTTATAAACCATACAATCTTTAACAAGGTTGTTAAACACTACTAGAAATGCGCTAAATACCGAAGGCTCAGTACCGACGGCTTTTTTTCCTTCGGTAAATTTGATTTACCGAAGGCCTTACCGAAGGGCACATGAGATGGTCATTACCGAGGGCTTATACCCTTCGGTAAATGGAACTGACTTTACCGAAGGCCTTTAACCGTCGGTATAGGCCTTAATGAAATCAGATTTAGGATTTCCCTCTCCGTTCTGCCAAATTGTTTTCATCAAGCATTCCCCTAATTCTTCCTCTCTCACTTCAGAACCCCAATTTCTTCAATCGCATCTTCAAACACACGTTGAGAACCCTAATTTCTTCAACTGTCGACGTCAGGATAGTGTCGGTGAGGAGGTTGCTGTCGCGAGGGGGTCGTTCGAGGGTGTCTGTTGACGAGGTTGCTGTCGCGGCGTGACGACGGTGTTGTGGTGGTGCGTTGACGGTGTTGTGGCGGCGTGACCAGTGCTTCCACTATCGCAAGGTGAGGCCAGTGTACTGGGTGTGTGACAAGGTAATGTCCTTTTGTGTTCTGTGTGAATGAACTGTGTGCAAATGTATAATGAAAACCACTAATTCACTTCCATTCCAAAAAACATAAGGTTAGGTTGAGAAGGAATTGGAATTGCAGCAGCAAAGGGAGGAATAAAGTGTTGGGAGAAGACGTCACCGAGCAAGGAAGGCAAAATCCAAGGTATGTGCTTTGTCATTTTATTTTGCTGCAAAGGCTACATTGAATTTGCATGATGTGATGTGCTCTTTCGTTTTATTTTGATTCTTGTTTGTTGAATTTGACGTTGTTGTAAAATGATGTGAATGTCATTTTGAGTTTGAGGTTGCATGATGGACTTGGCCAATTTCACTAGTCTTAACATGTTTGGTCCTCTAGGTAGAGGTTTCAAGGTGGGTCATGAGTTTGTGAAACCTTGGATCATATGGTCTTTCGGTTTAGGCAGTAGGCATCATTCTTCATAGGACACAACTGTTTGGATGGGAAGGGAGAGGCAACAAAGGGAAAATAAGATCATCAAAATTCTAAATGGTACATTGGCAGTTAAGACGCTTTTTGGATAACTTTGACAAGTGCTTCTCTCCAATCAAACAAATTGGACAAGTCCCTGATTTGAACAATTTTTGAGTGATATCTTTGAGTCAAATCCCTAGTTTGCAACCTGTTTGAATTTATGAATCAAAATTTGGATGGTTGAGTTGTCGTATGCCTATGTGTTATTGTACCAAAGTGTCTTAGGAATATACCCTACTATGCACTTTTATATGCTCTGCATAATTTGTGTATTGCATATTCCCACGTAGATTAAGGAAAAGCAGCTTCAATGGAAATTACCGTTACGGGTTATCTTTTTTGAGTCTTTGCTGCGTTTCTTCAATGGAAATTTGTAGACTTGATTTTTCTGAAAATGTCACTAGATTTCCTTTTCACTTTATTATAAAGAACTATAATAAAGTGAAAAGGAAATTTTGAGTTTAACCATAAACTTTATTAGTGAAGGAAGGAGAAGACAATGATGGATTTTTATGCCACCCTCCAAATATCAGTACCATCATTAACTGTTTGCCAATACATTTTGGTTTTAGTTTTCATTTTGCTCATTACAAGTAAGATTTTTCATTTTTTTCCCTTTTCTTTGTTTCCTTTTGAAGGGAGAACATGGCCAGAGGTTAAGGAACCTTGCAATATTTTCCCTTTTCTTGGTTTATAGTGTAGCAGAATTTAGAATTTAGAATTGAGTATTGAGAATTAATTGGAAGGAAAATGCAGAATTTCTCTCGGCCAAGGCTATTTTTGGTTAGGTGCAGCCTCACAAACTCTATTCTGAACTGTTTTATGGTGTTGGCTCTCCTCTAGAAACTTTCTTTTAGGTTCAAAACACTGAATATGTCATTCACTTTGATATGGAGCTGGCCTCTCAAATTTTAGCTATAGGAGTTGCTAATTTTTCACTCTTTTTCTCACTACAGAATGGTGTTTCTAGAAGCTATTTTCTCTTGCTGTAAAGGCTCTTAGATAAAAAAAACTATACAAGTTTCCACCCCTCAAGATGCTACCACTAGCATGAGCCATCATAAAAACAGATTCAGTTTTCAACACTACACCAAAAAACTTGGCATGATTTAGTGGTTTGAAACTCAACTTTGCACAGAAGTGGCTTAAACTCAAAATGAATCACTTTAGCAACTTTAATTAGTGATTTTAAACGTGTTCAAACTCAGAAATGTGATGGTTTAAGACAGATTGGTACTCAAATTCACCTTGTCACTTCCTAATTTAACTCAAAATGTGATGGTTTAAGACACAACTCTACACTTAGGCCAAGATAATACTAATTGAAATCTGCTAGCANCTTTTAAACACAATTTAAAACTTGTTCAAGCTATGAAATAGCTCAGAAACAACAGAAATCAAAATCAGATCTTGTTATGGCCAATTTATGCAGAAAAATACCCCATCAATCCACCAAAATCAAGTTAGATTGATTCAAAAGTTATAGCAACAATGAAAATGGCTCAAGGAAGTCTTAATACACTAGATGAAGCTGGAAATTATCAACTAGAATGAATTAAATTCAGATTAGACATCCCTTCTTTTTTGTAGTAAAACAACTGCATGTGGAAGCATGCCAGGAAGGAAATCATATTAACCTAAAATCAGTAGAAATATGTCTACCCTACATTCTGAAACTGGACTGCACCAAAAAGTATGAAGAAAACCACAATTTGACACAAAAATTAGCACCAAATCAGCTGAAAACTGCACAAGAAATGGTCACTGGACAGCACTTAAATTCTTCAACTCTGCACCAAAAAATTGACCCAAGATTGGTGGTTTTAAAAGTGAATTCATGCACAAGTGATTCTGACTCTTTGATAATACTTTCAGCATCTTTAATTCACTAAATTAAACTTGTTTGAACACTTAAAAAGTTCAAAAACAGTGGCTGAAAATAGTGTTGTGCAGTAGCAAAAAAGGGACGTTAAATTGGTGGTTTGACATCCAATTTCGCATGTAACTGTTTTAAACTCTCAATTAACAATTCAAGCAACTTTAAATGATGATTTTAAGTGTGTTAAAACTTTAAAATGAAGTCTAATCTGCTGGTAACTCAAAATCATCATTCCACTTCCATTTTTAACCAAAAAATGATGGTTTAAAAGGCTAATGTGCATATAGGTTCATTTTTGACCAAATGAACAGTGCTAGCAACTTTCAAACATCAATTAAAGCTTTCTCAAGCTATGAAACAACAAAGAAACAACATATTTTCGAAAATCACCACTGCTGTAACGTTTTATGCAGAAAATTTGCACCAAATCACAACCCATTTTAGTTTTTCATGGATTCAAAAGTTGGACAGCAAGAAATTGACTTAGAGAAGTGTAAATACATGGATCTAAGCCAGAATTAAGAAGCTTAGCTTGACCAAACTCAAAATAGACCAAATCAAGGATGATAGCACAGTGAAAAGCTAGATTAAAATTTGAAACAGAGTAAAGCTAGTGTTTATGCACAACCAAGCTATGCAAATTGCATTTCCTTGCTTGTAATGGTCTGCTACACTTTCAGCCACTTCCAATAACATCAAAAAAAATTTTTCAAAGCAGTAGAATAAATTAAAATTAGCTGGAAACAAATTTAAGAAATCAAAACAGAAAAATAAATTCTGCAGCAGTATTTGGCATAATTAAGAGCAGAGTGACGGCTTTTGTGTTTTAGCTTGTATTACCAGGCTAGATCAAGTCCTCACTACCTTAATTGGTATACATACATCTTATCCAACACTTCAAGCTCAAGAAAATTGAATTAAAACAGCAGATAGGAATGGCAAAACCGAGACAAACTAAAACTGCAACAACAAAGTGCACATGACTTAAAACAATTCTGGAATTGAAGAATCAAAGGTCATATTCTGTTTTGTTGTGATTTTGTGATGTTTGGAAGTTTAAAGAAGTCTTAATTGATGTATTAAAAGTGTTAGAACCATTGATGTGAAGTTACAAAGACTTGTATGCAAATTAGTAGTTCAAACCATGATATCTGAGCTATTTTTCGAACTTCCAAAATGAATCTGAGTTATAGTTCTATTTTGTGCCTAATTAGAGTTCAAACAAGTGTATTTTGATGAATTAAAATGGTTGAAATCAAGTGCAAAGTATCAGAATGGATTAGGTACAAAATCACTTAAAAAACCATATATTTTGAGTCAATTTTGGGAAGTAGAAAGGTGAATTTGGGTAGCAGTTTGGTTTTGAGTTACATATCTATTTTAACATGTTTCAATTCACGAAACAAAGTTGTTAAAGTGGTTAATAATGATAATTAAACTTGTTTGAGTATATGTTGTATGTTGATGTATATATTGTATGATCCTGTATATTGTATGTCCATTTATTAGGCTACAACTTGATTAAGTTAAGTATTCATTTAAAGTCCTATGGTACTACACACCATCTCAATGGAATGAGAAAGGTAAAAGTACCTTAAACACTTAGAAAAATATGTGGAAGTACTCTACAAAAGAGAACTTCAGTAATAATAAGTTCTCTCCCCCAAATTTAATACACAACCCCTTAAGATGTCTACGACATTTCAATACTAAGGACTTCTCTTTGCATGCCCTTATTGTATGCCTAGACAGTAGTGTTCAAATTTCTTCCATGTTTGACTTAAGTAGTAATAGGTTTATTACTTATGTGACATGGAGTGTTGTTGATTTCGCTAAGTTTACCTTTGTTTGGCTTGTCATAGAACATGGCTCATCTTCTCAACCATCGTGCATGGATGTACAATCGTTGTCATAGTGGAAGGAGAGGTTTGAAGGAAACTTTTGTCATCGGAGTTGAAGAGTTTGTGGAGACGGCTCGACGATGTCAATATTATGCAATTGATGGAGGGATTCGATGCCCATGCATCAAGTTCGAATGTATAAGGATTTTGAAATATCAAGACGTTAAAGTTCACCTATACCAAAAAGGGTTCATGCCTAATTACACGGTTTGGACATTTCATGGTGAAGAAATTCCTTCGACCTCCAATAGAGTTGAAAATCGGTTTGCATCAGGTTCGAATATTGTTCTACATACATCTGAGATAGATCAATTTGCCTATATGCAAGAGATGGTCGACAATGCTCTTCGTCGACATGACGAACAAGAAGCAAACGATAGTCTTGATGAAGAGTCTCCAAATGAAACCACTTAGAGGTTTTACAAATTACTGACAGAGGCAAATCTACCTGTATTTGAAGGTTCATCTGAGTCAAAATTGTCAGTGTCCATTAGACTCTTGGCTGGTAAATCTAATTGGAACGTTCCCAATCAAGCAGTGGATCACTATACAAAATTGATTTTAGATTTTACACCACCAAACAATTTTATTCCAAAGAATTGTTATCAAGCCAGACGATGTGTTTCAATGTTGGGATTGGAAGCCAAGAAGATTAATTGTTGTGTTAATGGATGTATGTTATTCTATGACAATGACAGTGGCAAAAATGATGCATTGTTGGTTGAATGCAAGTTCTGTGGCTCTCCTCGATATCATACGATGCATGCAGGACAAAGGCAAAAAAAACCACTTCCCTTAAAGTCAATGTTCTACTTGCCCACTATTCCAAGATTACAAAGAATGTTTACTTCAATGCAAACATCACAACACATGACATGGCATGATGGTAACAAAACTAAAGGAGTTTTGCATCATCCTTATGATGGTGAAGCTTGGAAGCACTTTAATCGTAAACATCCGTCCTTTGCTAGTGAACCGCNTAACGTGAGACTTGGTTTATGCTCTGATGGGTTTACCCCATACATTCAGGCGTCTGCATCACCATATTCATGTTGGCCGGTGATAGTTACCCCATACAATCTACCTCCTGAGATGTGTATGACAAAGCCTTACATGTTTTTAATGTGTATAATACCAGGTCCATCTAATCCCAAATCAGCGATTGATGTTTATTTGGAGCCTCTGATTGATGATTTGAAGAAGCTATGGAATGGAGTTTGGACGTATGATGTTTCAAGAAAGCAAAATTTCCTTATGAGGGCAGCTTTGATGTGGACTATTAATGACTTTCCAGCGTATGGCATGTTATATGGTTGGAGAACGCATGGTCGATTAGCTTGTCCACATTGCATGGAACATACGAAGTCATTCCAATTGAGTTATGGTCGGAAAAGTAGTTGGTTTGACTGTCATCAACGGTTCTTGCCTATTGATCACCCCTTTAGAAGAAACAAAAAGGCATTTCGCAAAGGGCAAGTTGAAACGGATATGCCCCCGCCGAAGTTGACCGGATCACACGTTTGGAGAAGAGTTAAAGACTATCCAAAAGTCACTGAATCTGGACAGCATAGGATAGATGGGTTTGGGGAATGGCATAATTGGACTAAAAGAAGCATATTTTGGGATCTTCCCTATTGGAAAGACAACTTGCTAAGACATAACGTGGATGTCATGCACATAGAAAAAAACTTCTTTGACAACGTCTTGAACACANTTATGAATGTTGTTGGTAAGACAAAAGATAATGACAAAGCAAGAAAAGATTTACCTCTGATATGTGCACGAAAAGACTTAGAGTTGAAGGAGCAAGCTAACAGTCGATTCTTCAAACCAAAAGCAAACTACGCCATCTCGAAAGATGAGGCAAGAATAGTGTGTGGATGGCTCAAAGAGCTTAGAATGCCAGATGGATATTCTTCTAACTTGTCCATATGTGCCAATGTTCAAAAGGTATTATTCAAGGCTTGAAGAGTCATGACTGTCATGTATTCATGGAGACTTTCATCCCTCTTGCGTTTAGTTGTTTGCCACAGCACGTGTTACATCCACGGATAAAATTTAGTAACTTCTTTAAAAATTTGTGTTGCATGACACTAGAGGAAAATTGCCTAAGAAAGATGGATGAAAATATCCCAATTATTCTCTACAAATTAGAAAGAATATTCCCTCCTGCATTCTTTGATTCAATGGAGCATCTTCCAATCCATCTTGCATATGAAGCTTGGCTTGGGGGACCTGTGCAATACAGGTGGATGTATCCCTTTGAAAGGTTTATGGGAGAATCCAAACGTTCNNTTAANAATAAAGCTAGAGTAGAAGGCNCAATTTGTGCAGCTTACTTACACAGAGAGACAACATATTTTTGTTCACATTATTTCAAAAACTTCATGTTGTCCCCCACTAATGTCAGAATCGAAATGCAATGGCAAGCTGAACCTCGTCAAGGTTCAATATCAGTTTTTCGACAATCAAGCCGTCATGCGGGAAAAGAATTCACTCATTGGTTAACGGATGCTGAATTCAACTCTGCTCATGTCCATGTCTTAATCAATTGCAGTGAAGTTAAACCGTACCTTGAGTATGTAATCTTCCAACTCTTACATTTGCAATGGTTAAATTGTTATACACTAATTCATTTCATTTGTACCAGCTCATTTCTTGTGGTTGAGCAAGTCGCAGAAGGAAATGTTTCTGCTAGAATACACTCAGAGTTTCCCCAATGGTTTAGAAATCAGGTCCGTACTTTTTCCTATGTTTTGAGCAAGGTTAATTTGGTATCTTTGTAGGTTTTTAATGAGGCATTAACTCCCTTCCCCTACTCCTGTAGTACACCCTCCCCCTACTCATACAATACACCCTCCTCCTCCTACCCCTACAGTACACCCTCCTCCTCCCACTCCTGCAGTACACCCTCCCCCTACTCATACAGTACACCCTTCCCCTACTCATACAGTACACCCTCCCCCTACTCATATTGTACACCCTTCTCCTCCTACCCCTGCAGAAGAGCCTCTTCCTCCCCCTGACCCTACTTCTATACCTTCCTCATCTTCTAGACCGCCTTCTGAGACTGCCACACCATTTACTGATCCAGATTCAGATAGTGATGGTGATGATGTTGACCCGCTCCTCCATGATCGACCATGGATTGAGCCATATGGAAAAGGGTAAGACTTTAATCCCTTTTTTAAATTTGATTGATGTTTTAAACATTGTCTTATTTGAAATAACTTTTATTTCTATATATGAAGGTTTATTCCATCCAGGGTTGCTTCCCAGGCCATCACACGATCAATTAAGCAACAATATTTGACTCCATGGCCTACTTGGGGAGCAATACCTATAGACGACAGAAAGCCATTCTGGGAGCATTTTAAGGTGAACAACACTTTAAACTAATTATCATTCATATCTTACCATGTCTTAATCAATGTTTGTTTTGTTCATCAATACAGAAGAAGGCGCAGTGGAAAGCTGAACATGAAAGTCAAATACATAGAAATTTTCACATGAAAGCATCTCATCGGCTCTCAGAGATGTTTAGGGATGCCCGAATTGCAGGGGAGCGCCCTTACTGGATGGGCGAAATCATTTGGAACTCTTTGCTTGCACATTGGAATTCAGTAGAGTTTCGCAAGAAGAGTGCTACAAACCAGAGGAACAGAGCGAGTGAAAAGGGTGGTGCCTTGCATACTAGCGGGTCGATCGCAATTCACGAGCATGCCATTCGTATGGTAAACTTTCTTTAATTTTCTGTTTCTTTCATATATAACTTATGTATTTTTTATTTCATATACACTAATAAGTCTAAATTATGTTACAGGCACAAGCTCTTGGACGGGCCGTCCATGTTGACGAGGTCTTTGCACAGACCCATGTTCAGAAGGGCACTAATGAATTCGTTGATGAAAGATCTCGCAAGACTCATGTAAATAGCACTCCTAGTATTAGTAATCTACATGATTATGTTATCGTATCATTCCCTGACATTGTTTTTAATGTTTCAACAGGAAGAATTTTCTACGAGACTTTCACAGGTTAGATCCGAACATGGGTCAACTCCTACACCGGATGATGCGAGTAATGCAGATGACGACATTCGTAGGACACAGTGTTGGGTCGATGTCGTTGGTGGGAAGAAAAAGGGACGAGTCTACGGTGCAGGACAACTTGCTGCAAACTATACAGCATCGAGAGGAGGTACACTAAAGCACCAACCTTCTTCTTCTTCCACCCCTTCTGCTGACGAGGCCATCCAGTGCTTAACACAGCTACTAGAGCAACGTGACCAGGAAAACCGTGCATTGAGAGAAGAATACACTGACTTGAGAGACGAGTTTTCAAGCTTNAAGTCCCTGGTCATGAGAGCGCTGCCTCAAACTTCAGACACCTTCCACTGTCCCTCTGACTCAGCCACGACCCTCCCTGTCACCCGCCGTCCCTCATTAGCCCAGATCAGTCCAGCCCACACCAGTCCAGCCCACACCAGTCCAACAATCTACAGATGAGAAGGACGATGAAGATATGTCTGTACAATTTTAGTTTCATTTTGTTATTGATCATAGTGATGTTAGTACATTTAGATGTTAGTATATTATGATATTGGTACATTTATTTTTTCTTAGAATTGGATGATATTACTATTATGATATTGTTAGAACATATTGGATGTCAATACATTATGATGATAATGTTAGTACTTTATGATTTTTCATCCATGAACGGAAGATTTTGGAATGGACAATATATGGGCAGGTTTGTTTGTGGATTGAAACTGTTATGCAGGTCTGTGTATGTTGTGAACATTACATTGCAGGTACTTGTGGTTGAACAGGAAAAATAAATACAACTCATTTTTCTCTGCACCAAACCGAAGGCTTTACCGAAGGGCACAAGCCTTCGGTAATTACCGAAGGACGAAAGCCTTCGGTAATTACTATGGGCCAAAATATTTTTTGTGTATATAGCAAGAAATATATTGATTATTTTGTTCTCTCTCTCCCTTCCTCCCCCTCTCTCTCTCTCCCTCCCTCCCTCCCTCCTTCGATGCCCCTCGACCAAGAAGCATCGTCCTTTAAGGTATATTTCCTTCAGTGGGAGATGCTTTGGTTTCTTTCTTTTTAATTGAACATCATAAGCACAAGATTAGAATAATTTAGTGGAGAAACTTTACATAGTGGGCCCAGTTGGTGATAATTGATAATAGGAAAATGTTATTTTGACAACAGATATTTGACAACGATTTGCCAACGACAGGTGGCAATGTTGGATTGGTTTGAATTAAGTAATTTTTTTAAATCAAAACAGGTGAGAGGAAGGGCATTTGTGGAATAGGGTTTGTGGAATACAAACGGTTCGCGCCTAAGAAAGTTTCTCTGTCCAGGAAAAAATCTCTCTCTGTCGACCAAATGCAAACTCTCACTATCGCACTCTCACTCTCGCTTCGACCAAACGCAAACTCTCAGTCTCGCACTCTCACTCTCGCTCTGTCTCCAGTGTTCCGACCTCTTCCCACGCCATCGATATCGTCTATCTTCATCTCTGTCCGCCAATATTTGTACGTTCATCGACGACTTCATCGAAGGAGTGATTGATTGCATCTCCGTCCGTGAAGTGTTGGTTGGAAGTGTCGAAAAGGTCGAACATTGTCATATTTTCGCCAAAGGTAAGGTTTTTTTGCTGTCGGCGTTTTTACTTGGTGGGTTTCGTTCGGTTTTAATGTATTTTGTGATTTTTATTCCAACATGCAAACATGCCGTTGTGTGTAATGTATTATGTATGTATGTGAACGATTGTGAACTCTGTAGCCCTAGGTTGAAATTTGGTTATTTTTTTTGTTTTAGGTAGCTCTGTGACAGACAGACGATGTTTACTACTATTTTAAACTGTTGGATAAGTTGTATTTGTAGGTGTTTGAATATTTGACATATGGAATCTTCTAAAAGCAATGTAAGTAGAGTTCTGTAATGTGTTTTTTTGTTTTCACTTTTTGGAGAACTGAATTGGATTTTGGTAATTATAAATGTTTTACAGTGGCAATGTCGAGGTTGGGTGAAATCTTCCTATGTTGTGGAGATGAATTCTTTGTTACAATCCAGGCACGTGATGCGCATACAGCAAACCCCTTTTAAATGGTTTTTAGAGATTGTAGATCCAATAGAGCTTAACATGAAAATGATGAAACAGTTGGTTTGTAGATGGGTTCCGCCGCATCAATCATTTAGAGTTAGGCAAGAGATGGTTCCTTTTAATGTTTTGGATGTTGTGATGTCTTTAGGTTTAGGAGTAGGCGGGTTGGAGGTTCCGTTTGATGAAACAGTTGTAGGTAAAGTTAGAGAGTTGCTTAATTCCAAAACAATCACATTGAAAGAAATGAAAACCATTTTTAATAACATTGTTGGTAATGAAGATGTTGATGTAGATGTGGTATGTCGTTTGTATATATTAGTGTGTTTTGTGGCCTTTTTATTTCCTAGAAAGGCAAGACGTGTTTGTAACATGCCTTTTCTAGTTTTAGATGATTTGGATGCTTTATGTAATTATGATTGGAGTTCGGCCATACACACATATCTTGTAAAAAGTTTAAATAGATGTAATAAGAAAATTCTTACTGGAGCGATTGAAGATTCTCTAAGCATTAGTGGGGCTGCTGCTGTGTTGCAGGTATGGTTGTTTGTTTTTTTTTTTTTTGTTACTATTGTGATTATTAAGTTAATTAATTGATTGTCAGAAGTATGGTGATGACTTTATTTTTTGGCTTTCATTGTAGCTTTGGTAAGCGATTACAACGACAAACACTGGATACAGACCTGCAAAATAACCAAGTCCTTACCAAAAACAACACACTGGGGAGCCCTCTCTAGCAGGGGCAGGGAGCAGCGTTGGACTTTTGGTACAAATGGCATTGTAATCGCTTACACCTTGTCCGTAATCGATTACAATGACAGACACTGAATACACACCTGGGAAAAAACCAAATCCTTACAAAAAACAGCACAATGGGGAGCCCTCTCTAGCAGGGGCAGGGAGCAGCGTTAGCCTTTTGGTACAAATGGCATTGTAATCGCTTACACCATGTCCGTAAGCGATTACATTGACAAACACTGAATACAGACCTACAAAATGACCAAGTCCTTACCAAAAACAGCACAATGGGGAGCCCTCTCTAGTAGGGGCAGGGAGCAGCGTTGGCCTTTTGGTACAAATGGCATTGTAATCGCTTACACCATGTCCGTAAGCGATTACAATGACAAACACCTGTAAAATTACCAAGTCATTACCAAAAACACCACACTGGGGAGCCCTCTCTAGCAGCGGCAGGGAGCAGCGTTGGACTTTTGGTACAAAGGCCATTGTAATCGCTTACAACATGTCCGTAAGCGATTACAATGACAAACACACCTGTAAAATGACCAAGTCATTACCAAAAACACCCCACTGGGGAGCCCCCTCTAGCAGGGGCAGGGAGCAGCGTTGGACTTTTGGTACAAATGTCATTGTAATCGCTTACAACATGTCCGTAAGCGATTACAATGACAAACACACCTGTAAAATGACCAAGTCATTACCAAAAACACCCCACTAGGGAGCCCCCTCTAGCAGGGGCAGGGAGCAGCGTTGGACTTTTGGTACAAATGGCATTGTAATCGCTTACAACATGTCCGTAAGCGATTACAATGACAAACACACCTGTAANGGCAGGGAGCAGCGTTGGACTTTTGGTACAAATGGCATTGTAATCGCTTACAACATGTCCGTAAGCGATTACAATGACAAACACACCTGTAAAATGACCAAGTCATTACCAAAAACACCACACTAGGGAGCCTCCTCTAGCAGGGACAGGGAGCAGCGTTGGACTTTTGGTACATATGCCAATGTAATCGCTTACACCATGTTCGTAAGCGATTACAATGCCAAACACACCTGTAAAATGACCAAGTCATTACCAAAAACAGCACATTGGGGAGCCCTCTCTAGCAGGGGCAGGGAGCACCGTTGGACTTTTGGTACAAATGGAGTTGTAATCGATTACACCTTGTCCGTAATCGATTACAATGACAGACACTGAATACAGACCTACAAAATGACCAAGTCATTACCAAAAACAGCACACTGGGGAGCCCCCTCTAGCAGCGGCAGGGAGCAGCGTTGGACTTTTGGTACATATGCCAATGTAATCGCTTACACCATCTTCGTAAGCGATTACAATGACAAACACTGATTACAGACCTACAAAATGATCAAGTCCTTACCAAAAACAGCACAATGGGGAGCCCCCTCTAGGAGGGGCAAGGAGCAGCGTTAGACTTTTTGTACAACTTTCATTGTAATCGATTACACCTTCTCTGTAATCGATTACAGTTGCAAACACTGCATACAGGCCTGGGAACTACCTTAACTGTAATCGATTAAAATGTCTCAATTGTAATACGTTTCATTGTTAAAGTAATCGTGTACATCAATCCCTGGCCTATGCCATTGGCATATTAATAATGCTAATGGTAATAACTTATATAATGTAACAAGAATAAATAGCAAAACCAAATAAAACACGTAATGAAACTTCATAAAGAAATTCCATTAACCACTTCCTTCATTCACAATCAAATTAATATATCAATACAAACCTGTTGATACTTAAACAACTACCAAATTCTAAACAACTACCAAATACTAAACTACTAATATATAACAAATTTAATTATTTCCAAATTTGGGACTATATCTAGTGTAAGGAGTTCTACAAGCTTTGCTTTTGTATCGTATTCTACGTTGTCCTTGTCCTGTCTTCATAGCACTTCCACGACTGGAAATTCCTTCCTCACGTCCAAAATCATTGTGAAAATCATTTTCTTTACAAGGCGTGTTGTAACTACCTTCATGTTTAGTGTTATCTTCAAGCAGCTCAGCCTTCAATACAGATACCTCTTCTTCAAGTTCTTCAATAACAGCATCTTGTTCCTCTAAATGTTGGTCTAGAAGCACTAAGGCAACTACTTTTTCTTCATTATCTGACTTTTTTCCTTTCTTCAAATCTTCAGAATATAGGTCTACTGATGCTTTAACAGATGGCTCACCCATTTCTTTCCTTGATGCACCGTACTCATGAACCATCTACAAATTATTCACATTCACCTTTGATTTTAACCAAATACTCAGACAAATTCAATAAAACAATTAAGTACATACCACACCTGTTTCCATCGCAATTTTGATAAACTTGTCACCCACAGACATCCAATGCAAAATTCTTGGATATTTATGGACATAAGCATTTGATGGAATGAAACGATCACAAAACCACACCTGAAAAAGATCATAAAAGTCGTAAATACTCACTTCAATTCAGATCCTAACAAGAATACATGCCTACTAATTTACCTGAAACACGTATACGCAACCATCAACATAGAAATTACTTGCACCTTTTCCTCTTTTCCATGATAAATTCTGTTTGCAAAAACTACTAAGAAGATAATGATACACTAAAGGAGCCCAACAAAAAGTTCCCAAATCATTTATTCTATCAACAATCTCAAACAATATTGGAAATATTGTTCTCTTTCGACTAGGTAGCAATACCTCATGTATACCAATAAAAAGGTAAAGTCTGCAAACATCAATGGCAGGCAACTTTTGGTGGTTTTTCAAGACAAAATCAAATATCAAATCCAATTTATATTTTCCTTTTCCGTTATCTTTGTCAAAGTAATTCTGACAATCACTTTTTGAAAGGTTCTTTTCAGTCAGATTAATCTTCTCACCAACCAAAGACAACCCTAAGCTTAATGTTACATCCACTTCTTTGAATTCAACAAAATTTTCACCAAATAAAAAACATCCTCGTTCATCAACCCATTTACTAAGTAAATCGCTCAAAATGTTCCTGCCAATCCTAAGGTTATCCGGTAACTCCAAAAACCATTTAAAGGGAGTATTCGAAACAATACACCTGTGCTCCTCAGTCAATAATGCATTCAAACCGGCTACATACTTTGTTTTCATGGAATGACGAACATGTAACTGAAAAANNANAGAAAAAACTTTGATCAAAATTTCTTCCAATAACCAAATACGAAGCCCCAACCCCAAAGGTCAAACCGAATACCAATACCCATCAACGTCAATGTTCATACCTTGTTGTTCGAACACTCAATGTCATTTGAGCAAGCCATACCAAAACAAAAGATAAAAACTTTCTCTGAATAGCAAAGCCCCAATGTCGCACTCAACACAGAGTAATCACCACCTCAACGCCTTCACAGAAAAAACGTAGTTAATACAACTTGCAAACAAAACCATGAACGATAACTTCGAAAGAAAAACAAAACATAAAACTACCAAACAAATATTGCTCCCAGCTACGATGCAATGGAGAACGCAGAATGCGAAAACGAAGGAAAGCGAGATCGAAAAATTCTGAAGGACGCCGAGATCGACACACTCCGACAACGAACGACGACCGAGATCGAAACACTCCCAAAACGAAAGACGAATGTCACAAAGGGGGACAACTTCAACCCTAATAGAATCCGAGAATGGAGAAAAACCCAACGCTTAGATGGTTCAAAAGTTCTCTGAAAAACACCAAGGGTATTTCCGGAATCACAAGAACTTCCCTAACTCAAATAAAATTTCCAATTAAAAAATTCATAAAAGCTTGGCCAATCAAATGCTGACACGTGGCATTGTCAAAACGTTGGCAAAATAGCGTTGTCAACATATCGCGATCCTTGATAATAGATACACTCTTCTTCATATATGGCGTTTTCCCTATCTTTAAATAGAATCTAACACCACATGGAGAATTGACTTGACATTTATAGTGCGGTTCAAATTGAGATGAATTTTTCACGTGAATTAAGAGAGAAACATGCTTTTCATCCAAAACTGTGGAATTTATTCACTATGTGTGCCTCATTAATTTATGTGTAATACTTGTTTATCAAGTTTTGTTTAATTTTGAGTAATATTTTTAGTTTACTTTGAGTTCAGTGTCTTGTTAGTAACTGTTTTGTTTTTAATTCTTAATTTTCTTTCACTCTTAATAATTTTAAGTTAAATAACGTCTTAGTTTACTTGCTTGCTTTTATAATTTTCTATTAATAATTCTATGACATATTATCTAGATATTCTTTATAACCTTCACACAAAATAATCTCCACTAAACATTTTTTTATTATGTTTTATTGTATTCATTATAATAACATTTTTGTGTTATATAATTATATGAAGTATTTTTTGTCAAATTACTAAAGTGTGATGATACTATTAGTATTTTTTCTTTAATAATTTCTCAAAAAAAATATCAATCACTCCAATTATAATTTTACAATTATAAAAAAAATGAGACCATTTTCATTCTATATGTGTAGTTCTCAGTAACTAACAAGCATGTCTATATAAGGACCAACATGTGGTGAAGGAATCCATTGTTAATTAAGCACACTAGTTATCTCCACTTCCACCATGGTTTTCCAACGATTTCTCCTCGTCACATTTCCTTCACAAGGCCATATAAACCCTGCTGTTCAATTTGCCAAGCGTCTTATTTCCATGGGAACATATGTAACTCTAGTCATTACTCTCCACATCTATCGTCGCATCACCAAAAAAATCAACATTCCTGGCCTCTCCGTCCTCCCCTTCTCTGATGGCTTTGACGATGGCTTCTTTCTCGTCAGCAACACTGCCATTGATTACCACCTCTACCTGTCTGAGCTCAAGTGTCGTACCTCAGATTTCGTGTCCAATCTCATAGTATCTACCACTGNCGAGGGAAACCCTTTCACGCACGTAGTTTATACTCTCCTCGTTCCCTGGGTGGCTGACGTGGCAAGAAGCTTTAACATTCCCACTTCGTTGCTATGGATCGAAACGGCCACAGTCCTGAACATTCTCTACTATTATTTTCACGGCTACGCTGATTACATCAATGAAGAAACCATGACTGAAGCTTCCTGTTCAATAAAGCTTCCAGGGTTACCGTTTTCGCTTTCCCAACAAGATATACCTTCTTTTTTGTTGCTNTGGAAACCAACCATGTTGTCTTTTACTTTCACAGCNTTTCAGGAACAAATTTTGCAGCTTGACCGAGAAAAAAACCCNACGGTGCTGGTGAATACGTTTGAAGAATTGGAATCTANGGCGCTGAGGGCCGTTGATGGGATGAACATAATCCCCATAGGGCCATTGATTCCTTCTGCTTTCTTAGATGGGAGAGACCCTAGTGATGCTTGCTTCGGTGGAGATATATTCCCTATGTCAAACGATTATGTTAGGTGGCTTGATTCGAAGGAAGAGAAGTCAGTGGTTTACGTGTCCTTTGGGAGCTATCTAGTGCTAAACAAACGACAAATGGAGGAAATTGCGCGAGCGTTATTTGATTGTGGACGTCCATTCTTGTGGGTCATNCGAGAAAAGGAGAATNAGGAGGAGGTATTAGAATTGGGAATGGAATTGGAAAAGAAAGGGAAGATAGTGACGTGGTGCTCTCAAGTAGAGGTTNTGTCACATGGTTCTGTGGGTTGTTTTCTGACGCACTGTGGGTGGAATTCGACCATGGAAAGCCTTGTTTCTGGGGTTCCAATGGTGGCGTTTNCGNTGTGGACAGATCAGATGACTAATGCAAAGCTTGTAGAAGATGTGTGGAAGATTGGGGTGCGGGTAGACCATGATGTGAATGAAGATGGGATAGTGGAAGGGAAGAAGATTAAGAGATGTTTGGATGTGGTTATGGGAAGTGGAGACAAAGCATGTGAGTTGAGAAAAAACTTACATAAATGGATGGGTTTGGNTAGGGANGCTGCCATGGAAGGTGGCTCTTCAGAAAACAACCTCAAAACTTTTGTTAATCATGTCGGAGATCAATTTATGCATACTTAGATCACTCAAAACTAATTGTGTCTTGTAATACATTATGNAAGAATTAAGTTTGGAAGATCAAATTATCAATATATGAATAAAACCCTAGAAAAATATCATTTACTTTACCACCTTTTAATCATAAAATTTTGGCTCTAAGTTATACATTTATTAAATAAGTTTAATATTTATCGAGTTTCAATTTTATTAATCTAATAAGTTTAAGTTGTTTTTTTATATTAATTATCTTTAAAATAATTTAAAAGTGTTACATTTTAAAATCTTCTCATTTTTTACCGATTTTTTTTTCTTCTTTCATCTTTCATCTCTCACTATCTTTCCTTATGTTTACAAAACAAATTAAAATTCTAGATTATCAAGCGTAACTAAGAAAACAAATTTAAAATTTTAAAGTTTGTCATTTTTTTTTTAATTATGGTGAGAATCTTAGTTTTTAAATTGCATAAATAGAATTATTTTTTTATGCCCTATTTTATATTTTAGAAACTGTGCAAAATGGATATTTTTGTGAGAGGTGGAGGGAAGTGATGAGAGAGGGATAGAAAGACCAAATGAACTCTATTTACTATTAGTAAAATATAAAGACTAAAATTAATCATAAACTTAAAATTTTATATTTAATTAGTAAAAATAAATATGAAAAAAAATTGAAATAAAAGAATAATATTCTTGTGGTTAAATAGAAATATAAAAAAAGCATAAAAATCTAAAACCTTAAATGAAATAATATTTATTGAAAATTATACGTGAACTAAAAATAAAACTAATTTAGAATAAAATTATACGCAAACTTTACTAGTGATTATGTGAAATTAAATTAAAAATAAAGCATCTTACATTAGTGTGGAGGATAGAATGGAACAGAATAAAATCCAAAGTTTTAAAAAGACGTAGTTGATTTTTCAATTTATTTATTCTCTGTTCTTTCAAGAAAAATAAACATGTTTAACATACCATTCTACAAAAAGTGAACTTTGTACTGTAATGGTATAACTTTGATACAACTTGTCGTCTGTCATTGTTCTTTTCTTTTTCTTTTTCTTTTTTTAATTTCTCCCTAAAACATTATATATTTGCATAACCAGATTCTATAACATTAGGTGGATGTGGCTTCTTCTTTTTATTTTAACTAAATTGATGTAATTTTACTTCTAAATTCGAAAATTTACTGATTTTAAAAATTTTACCATTTTTTGATAAGTTGTATTTGGGGAAAATGATTTCACATGTAGAAGTTTTTGTGCATCATAGAAAACTTTATCTTCAATTTAAAATAGTTAAAGAAGTTGTGCACCAATAATGTAGCATTGCATTAAAAAGAACTAAAAGAAGTTGTGATTAGTAAGCACAACTTTGATTTTGGTAATTATGTTTTTATTGATTAAGTCATGAGGAAAGAAAGATGATTTACAATTTTATTTGCAAAACCAAACCTTGTTAAAGAAATAAGTTTAATATTTATCGAATTTCAATATTAATTAAATAAATTTTAGTTGACTTTTTTTATTAAATTATCATTAACATAATTTTTTCCCCTCTCTTCCTTCTTTCATCTCTCACCATCTTTTCTCATTTATTTCCTCACAGTTAAGAAAACAAATTAAAATTCTGAATTATCATCAAGTGCAACTAAGAAAACAAATTTAAAATGTTAAAGTTTTCCATTTTTTGTATTTTGGTGGGAATCTTATTTTTTAAACTGCATAAATAGGATTATTTTTTTATGCCATACTTTATATTTTATAAACTGTGCACGATGAATATTTTTTGAGAGGTGGAGGGAGGTAATGGAAGTGATAGAAAGACCAAATAAATTCTATTTAATATTACAAAATATAAATACTAAAATTAATCATAAACTTAAAATTTTATATTTAATTAGTAAAAATAAATATAAAAAATTTGAAATAAAATCATAATATTTATGTTTTTAAATAGAAATATAAAAAGTATAAAAGTCCAAAAACCCTAAATGGGTATTTGTTATATATAAACCTTGGTAAGAGGATATAGTGTGTTGAAAGTGACAAATCCATTAAAGTTGGCCGAAAAACATTTTCCCTTAAAATGATGTATAAAATAAAGCATCCTAGATTTCGTTATTCTCTTATGTTTTGGACTTTAGGTGGAGGATTTAATGGATGAGAATAAATTTAAAAACACGTAGCTGGTTTTTCAATTTATTTATTCTCTGTTTCTTTCAAGAAAAATAAACATGTTTAACATACTACTCTCCAAAAGGTGAACTTTGTACGGTAATGGTATAACTTTGGAGGGTAATGATACGACTTGTCAATAAAAATTAGGTTTAAACCCTTAAATCGTCCCTATTTTTGAGACGTTTTCCCAATTTCATCCCTCATTTATTAAAACTTCCAATTTGGTCCTCATAAGAGCCAATTTGAATGAAATTGACCCTTTCCGTTAAATAAAGTTAACAGCGTCAAGTATTTTGCCAGTACAGTAAATGAGGTGTTATCTTATGCACAGGTGTCATGCAACGTGTCATTGATCTGATCAAACATGAATTTTTTAAAAAATTAAAAATTAAAATATATTGTAAAATCAGATTAGGGATTTAGGTTTTAATTAGGGATTTCACTTTGGAGCGAATTTGGCAGTGGAGAGTGCATCGTTCATCAATCGCGAGAGAGGATACAAAGTGTATTAGGGCATTCAAGGTTTGTAATTGGAGTTTCGAAGGCAATCGCGAAGTCAGATACAAGTTTGCGTCAAGTGGTTCGAGCTCTTCGAGGGGACGATTTTAATATCAGTGGAAGGTTAGTACGATTTTAATATTGTGATGTCTATCTTGTTATGTGGGGATGCTTTGTACCTTGTGGGATTGGGGTTGTCTGAAGATATGTTGTTTTCATAATGCGTTGTGGTCCCCCATGTCCCCCATAGTTACATTTCTTTTGTTGTGTCATTATCAGTTTTATAAGCGGTGTGTTTTGTCGTTTTAGGGTTATTTGTAGGTGTAGAATATTGTTATGTGTGATGGGCGATATGGAGGTGGTTATTCACCATGGCGGTATGTTCCTCAATGAGGGGTGCCTCAAGTATGAAGGACAAAGTGATACCATGGTTTTTGATCCTGACGTGTGGTCATATTTTATTGTAGTGAGTGCAGTAAAAAGTTTAGGGTACGATGGTTTTAAGGAATTGTGGTTTTCTGTTGGATGTGGTCCTGTTTTGGATGATAGGCTAGAACCATTGTCTGATGACGTAGGTGCCATGCACATGGTCAATTTAGCTAACTTAAATGGACAAGTTAATTTATATGTTGTGCACAATGTGTCTGAAGCTGAAGTGATTCAAATGATTGAATACAACGTTGATGAAGCTGAGGTTGAGGGAAGTGATCCTAAAGGTAATGAGTTTGGTGAGGGTGCAGAAGTTGTGGTTGAGGAAGCTGAGATGATAGAAACTGAGGTTGAGGGAGGTGATGTTGAGAGGACAGAAGACTTAGAAGTGCAGGGAAAGGAACCTGAGGTTGAGGAAGGGGATGGTGAGGAAGTTGTGGTTGAGGAAGTTGTGGTTGAGGAGGCTGTGGTTGAGGAGGCTGTGGTTGAGGAAGCTGTGGTTGAGGAAGTTGTGGTTGAGGAAGCATCTGAAGTGGAAGTTGATGAAGTTGTGGTTGAGGAAGTGCAGGAAGAGGGTGATAGGTTACATGGGAAGGCTTACAGAATAGAAGTAGAAGACTTAGATGTAGAAGACTTGGACGATATAGAAGTAGAAGTCCGTGATGGTAATGATGGGCTAGTAGACATAAATGTGCAGTGTGATTTACCTGATAATGAGACTGACATGGAGGTTGAGGTTGAACCTTTATTACATGAATCTGAGTCAGATAGTGAAGAAGATGAGATTGATGATTCGAGTTGGTTTAATGATGAATGGGAATCAGAGGACTTGACTTCTCCTCTGATAAGTGATGAAGAAAGTGAAGAGGAAGAGGGTATGGTAATTATTCTACCTTTATTATGCCAAAAGTAATGGCTGATTACATGTGGGATGTGGTTACATATTTTGGGGATAAAAATGACATTCTTGATGCTATCAAATCTTATGGAGTAGAGAATGGAAAAAATTTAAAAATTGTTAAAAATGATAGAAAAAGAGTAAGGGTTAAATGTTTGGGATCAAATGGACAATGTCCGTGGGTGGCATACTTTGGTTTCATGGATGCAGTGAAATCATGGCAACTAAGAACTATGGTTGACAGCCATACATGTAGTAGGGAACACAAGTTGCGGCTATTCAATGCAAAATGGCTTAGTAGAAAATTGCAAAAAACAATAAGAGATAATCCTAATGTAAAGGGCGTTGAAATTAGAGATAAATTTAGTAGGAAATGGAACATAGCAATATCCAAGAACATGGCTTACAGGGCCAAAGGCCATGCATCAGATGAAGTGGAAGGGTCCTTCATTGAGCAATATAGGAGAATTTATGATTATGCACATGAGTTATTAGCAAGAAATCCTGGGTCCACAATAAAGGTGCAAGTTGATCCAGTTAATGGCAAACCAATCTTCAGGAGGTTTTATGCATGCTTAAAGGCATGTAAAGATAGCTCTGTCTCATGCAGGCCAATTATTGGCCTTGATGGAGCCTTTTTGAAAGGCAGACACCATGGTGAGCTACTAACTGTTGTGGGTCGAGATGCTAACGACCAAATGTTGCCACTAGCATATGCAATAGTAGAAGTTGAGAACAAGGACACTTGGACATGGTTTCTGGAGCTGTTGATTGANGACTTAGGTGGTCCANATGTGTGTTCTGGTNTTACAATCATGTNAGATCAACAGAAGGTACCTTCCAATACAGTTTTTGTCTTTGTCAATTCTGTTATATAAATGGAATACATCATCTAACTCTTTTCTCACTGATTGACAGGGTCTAAGACAAGCAGTTCAAGATGTTGTTCCTGGAGTTGCACAAAGATTCTATGTAAGGCATTTATATGCCAACTTCAGGAAGAAATTTCCTAGAAAGAATCTGAAAAAGCTCATGTGGAGGGCAGCTTTAGCTACTCACCCACAACAATGGGAGAATATCATGAGAAGTATCAAAGAGGTGAATGAAGATGCTTTTCGACACCTCATGAGCCTTCCTCCAAGGTAAATTGTTTTCATTATTCCCTTTTAACTTGTGTATTTCATGTACATTATGTAACAGGTTTTTAACTTGAGTATCTAATATTTCATGCATGTTTATTGTAGGTTTTGGTCTAGATCAAGGTTCACAAGCACAACTACATGTGATACCTTGGTGAATAATATGTCAGAAGCATTCAATAGTGTTCTGGTCAATACAAGGACAACAACCCACTTCATTGGCTAAGGATCAACCAGATAGAGAACAACCAGTTCAGAACTGAAGAATATTATTTGTTTTAGTTGTAGTCAATGCTTATCACTTTATGTTTCAGTTTGTAATAGACTAATGGATCAGTAGTTTTTGGTTTAATGGATCGGTTTGTAATAGAGTGATGTTTAGAACTTTATATTTGAGTATGTAATGGTTACAAACATGTGCAATGGATAAGCACTTTTTGGTTAATGGTTACAGACATGTGCAATGGGGAATGAAATTTGGATCAGTACTTTTTGGTTACATACATGTGCTTTATTTTATCAGTGCTTTAATATATAAATGTTTATTCAGGTCCCAAGAATGGGGAATGAAATTGTTTATTCCAGTCCAAGTGATGGACCCTTTATTTATAGTCATTGTTTCCAAATCAGGGTATGATATTCAGGTCCCACTCATGAAATCAAACAAATTTAAGTCAAGGCAAACTGATAAAGGGCAAAGTTAATACAAACTAATACAGGTCCAAATCATGTTATGGTTTTCCAAAATATCATTTCATTAAGCATACTACAAACTGATACAGGGCTGATACAAGGCAAACTTAATACATCTTATCAACTAGAACCAAAACACAACTAAAACCAAGACACAACTAATTAATCAAGCCCCACCCATCAACATTGCAATGATAACGGTGTTCATTACAAATACAACCCCAACCAAAATTTTCAACCAATTTTGAACACCCATCAAAGCTCTCTGCACAGAAGCTATCTTCTTATCCCTTTCATTTTCAAAACTCTTCACCAACCTCTCATCTTTTGCTTCCAACACCTTACAGCTAACACTTTCTTCAATTCTCCAATCAGTGCACCATCTGAAGTAGTTGCATCCACCATTTTCACTTCCAACCTTATACCTAGGGCAACCCCAAAACTTTTTGCCTCGATTCTTAACAGTTTTTGCATTCCTCAACACACAGCTTTCTCCACAATGGCATATGATCGAACCATCATTTTTGTTCCAGCTTCCATCTCCACGAGAGCTAATAAACCGCAAATGCTTTCTTCCACACTCATTGCAAGTGGATGACGAACAAGAATGACCCATGGACATTTTCTCTTCTTCAGCTATCGCACTTACCTCTTTCAAAATTTCACAAGCTTCCCAATCTTCATCAACGACGAACACAGACCAATCCGCTCACAATTTTTGCTTCTTCAGGTTTCGCCCTTTCCTTTATCGAAAACCCAGATCCTCTCAACTTAATGAAAAAGGCAATATGAATCTCATATTTGAGTTCATTTTAAACTGTCCAAAAAGTATTTTAATTTCTAATTTTTGTAAAATGTCATGTTTCATCAGCTCAATGACACGTTTCATGACACTTGTGCATAAGTAAACGCCTGATCTACTATGCTGGCAAAATATTTGACGCTGTTAACTTTATTTAACGGAAAGGGTCAATTTCATTCAAATTGGCTCTTATGAGGACCAAATTAGGAGTTTTAATAACTGAGGGATGAAATTGGGAAAGCGTCCCAAAAATAGGGACGATTTAAGGGTTTAAACCTAAAAATTATTAAATGAATAATTTATTATTTTTTAATTCACATTATCAATAACAGAACATTATAAAATAAATAAATTATTAATTTAAATAATTTTTTAATACATTCAATGTATTATCAACTATTTCATTAAATAATTCAAATAAATTATTTAAAAATTTATTACATAATTTTACTTAATGTTTTAAAAAAAAATCATTGTAAAGACTTAAAAAAATAGTTTAAAGAGTAAAAATATTTTTTATAAATGTCATTTCATTATTATATAATTAAAAGGTGAAACTATAAATACAAAAGTCACTTATTCGAATTTTATTTGATAAAATCTATCAATTTTTTAAAAATTCTTTATTTTTTTTTCTATATCTTTTAGATTTCTAATCTCATCTTTCGCCTCTTTTAAAATAAAAGGTTATTCTAGGAGTCTTAGTTTAAAGCACAACACTTTTACTCGATCATATTTGTTAAAATAAGTTCTTATGCTATTTTCTTTAGTCATTTAGAAAATTTATATTAATGTGGTGTCTTAATGATTGTAATGGTTCAAAAAATTTAAAAAGAATAACTATCTATTTGTGGTTTCTAAAGTATGTTCAGATAATTGATATGATTTATGAGCATCCTATGAGGATTGAAGTTTTGTGAGCATGCTATTTTATAACTAGTTGATAACTTTCTTATTTTCTTTATTTTGCCTTTATAAAAATCTTCTTTTAGGGTTTCGAATTTTCTAGAATTAGGTTAAAAATGAGTTTTTGTTTAAAATCTTAAGTTTCCTGGAAAAAATAAATTAAAAGGTGTTTTGAGTAGTTCTTTTCGCAATAACAAAATGTCTTTCCTTTTAAAAAAAAAATAGAATTTGAAAATGTCTTTTTGGATAAATAAGTCTTCTTTCTCTGTATTTATTGTTTAATCTCATTTAAACTTTCTCTTTTTACATGTAAGTCCCTAGTCAAAGAGGACCAATTGGTTAACATTAAGGGTTAGATTTTGCCCTAGGGTTAGAGCAACAACTTTAGTGAAAAGTTGCGTTTGGAGGAGCTATAAATTGAAAGTAGAGGCACGAGCTTAAGCAAATGAGAATTCACCCCCAAATTCAAACCTTTGAGCTAGGGTTCAAAGACATTAAGAGAGTGCATTCGCAAAGAGAGTTGTGATAACTTTCACCAAGTGAGTTTACTAATTGAGTTTTTGCATGACTGAGTGTTGTTGTTGTCGTTAGGAGAATTTTTTTTGTCCTTTATGTGACTCAAATGAAGTTTTTCGTTCCTTGCATGATTTAAGGAATTTGTGTTTCATCTTTTGTGTCTTTAAGAAAAGTCTTCTCTAAACCTTAAACTTTTTTTCTTTTAATTGTAAGTTTGATTTATTTTTAGTGTTTGAATTAATTCCTTTTTAGAGATTAATAATTAGATGTAGAGTCTTTTAATTCGAAGTAATATAAATATTTATGTACAAATTTTCTATTTCTTACTCTCTTTATTTTACTGAAGTTATTAAAATAAGAAAAAGGTTTTAATTAAACAACAAATTTTGAAAAAAGAAATTAAAGTATCATTTTTTTTTAAACAAACACGTTCATCCCCCTCCTTGGTTTGTGTCTAACGTAAATATTTCGTACTATGACTCTAATAAGATTGGTCTAGGTCGAAGGTCGAGATAGACCCATCAGGATTGAAGGTCAATCTTACCCGATTTAGCTAAAGGTCAAGATATGTCATCTTAAACCTAAAGTTTAATCATATATTTAAAAATAATAACATTTTTTCACGTTTAAAAAGAAAAACTCATTGTTTGAAGTTTTATGGATTTTTTGGTCTTATGAGCTTTTTTAGTGAAGATCTTCTTGATCCAACGAGTTTTTTTTTTTTAATCCACATTAATCATGACCAAGCCCAATGAGCTAGAGTAAATTGATGGGGGTTACTCCCTCCACCTCCCCAATTCCACCCTCCACATCCCCCAATTTTTTTAACTTTTTTTAAATACAAAAATAACATTTTCTTATTTTTTGATTTTACTGTTTTAACCCTATTTACAAGTTACTCTAACCTAACTTTTTACTCCCTTACCTACTTCAGTCAGACTTTCAGATTCTCACCCCCACGTTAACTTTCATTTTCAAAACCTTTCCAATTCTCCAAGACTTTCATTTTCAAAACCTTTCCAATTCTCCAAGACTTTCATTTTCAAAACCTTTAAACTCTCCCAAACTTTCATTTTCAAAACCTTTCAACTCTCCCAGCCTCTTCGCAGTCCTCTCTTCCTCGTGGTGTGCTTTTGGCTTTTTGTGAGTGCGGCGGAGCGGCGGGTGGCGGTGCGGCGGGTGTGCGCTGCGGTGCGGCGGTGTGTGTTGCGTTGTGGCCAGTGTGTGCGACGGGTGTGTGCGGCGGTGCAGCGCGGTGGTGCGGCACGGTGGTGCGGCGCGGTGGTGGTTGTTGCTTCGTTTGTTTCGAGAGGTTAGTTTCTTTTTGTTTCTTCCTTCGTTTTTTTTAATGTATGTAATATAATGTTTAGGATTGGGTTGATTTGTAATCTGTTGTTGATTTATGGTAGATCTGTTGCTCTGCTGAGGTTTCTGTATGGTATCTGTTGCGTGCTCTGTGTTGGATGTGCTGAGGAAGAAGACGTCCAGGCCTCCAAACGGATGTCGACATTCCTCAACGAATACCCATATCCGTTTAAGAAAGTTTAGAAAAAGTGGTTACGTACCTCGGCCTCTAACGCTTCTTAACACTGCTTCCCTTAAAGGTCTGATAGAGCATCATCACTAAAGGAGAGATATAATAATTGAACTTTGACAAGAAATTGTTTCAGGAAATCTCGATGTTTCAATCATCACTTCACACCACAACACAAAAATAGGAGGAAGAATTTCTAGAAAAAAAGAATAAAGATGAAAGGATTAAGATAAAAAGAGAATAAACAGGTTATACGAGGGTGGGGTGGGTGAATGAAATCGTAAAATTTTAATCTTAGATATAAAATTTTACTAAAAGAATAAAATAGGAATAGAAAAAATAGAACAAAGGGTAAAAATGGAAAGAGGAGATATAAGGAGCAGGTGGAGAAATGTAGGGAGTAACGCCTTAAATTGATAGTTCTAATAAACACATGGCAATGCATTTGGTGACCCAAATGTTCTAATTCAACCATCAATAATAATTTATTGGTGTTTAGTATAAGTGAATAGATGTTAGTAGTATCATTTGAATAATTCAATAATATCATATCATTTAGGAGTTTAGTTAAAATCAATTTAAATATTTTTTTCTATTTTAATTTTTTAATATGTACTTTATGATAAAATTAGAATTTCAAATTTTAAAATAGATAACATCTCAAAATATAGGGTGACAAAAGGGAACAAAATGTTGTTGGCTTGTCAAAAACAAATCAGAACGAAAAAAAATGAACTGAAAATTCTATTCTAGCCTGTACTTTGATCCATTGATTGGCAGGTTTTGTTTGCCAATTTTTTTTCATTTTTTAATTCATTTTAATTTTTAATTATATATATTAAAATGTACTGTGAATATTTTTTAAATTTTAATTAATTAATTAATATCTCAAATCAAATAGATAATAATTATTATTATGTGTTAAATTATTATATTATAATTAATAACTAAAATTTAATTTAATTTATAATTATTAATAATTTAAATTATAACATTATCAGTCAAATAATAAAATATATAAAAATTATTTTTTTTTCATTTCTCTTTGTTTTTATTTTAGAAAGAAAAAAGATTAGTCTCTGTACTTCTTCTCGTCTTTAACCTACAAATTTATTTGAGGAGGAGGGGTGATAACAAATTTGAGTAGCGGGCCGACCCATGCCCGTTTTATCATCCCTTATTAAGTACAGTGATCTTATCGTACTATTTCAACGGAATTAAAAATAAAACGATATTCTGGTTTTTTAAAGAACCCAAAACTAGGAATAATAATTTTTCCAAGAGTTTTGTTTTGATAATTTTTTCTTTTGAGAAAAGAAAGGATGAGCTAGTTTGCTGGACCATCTTTGCGTTATGAATACTAAATTAAAAGGAAAAAGTTAACTTTAATCACACTATTTTAATAATTTTTTATAACAATAATAGTTTGTGATTAATTGATTTTAAATATTTTTTAAATAAAAATTAAAATAAATTAATAAAATAATAACATGTGTTTTATTATTAAAAAAAATTGTCAATATTATGTGAAATTAAAAAACGATGTGTCAATGACAAACCTGTTTTGTCAGAACTTATCTATTTCAAGCAACTTGCTTGCAAAACTATATTATATCAGACTTTTCTTCCCTCCATTAACGTCACTCCTCATCGTTCCATACAAAATTTGTCTTTTTAGGGAATAAAGTTATGAATTATGTCATTCATGTGCGATTACTTAAATCCTTGGTGTTGTCGAAATTTACCCTTTAATCTTGGTTGCTTTTGAAACCTACAATATATTAATTATATTTTTATCTCTTATTTCTCAATTAAAATTAAAATTAATCTCTCTTCCTTTCTTTAAATTATAATCAAATTTATTTCTTCAACTTTAAAAATATATTAATTAATTTTTTTAATTAAATTTTGTTAAATTTATTTAACATTTTAAATATGTCTATGAATTAATATCTAAGTATAAATGTATTAAATATAAGGACCTGAAAATAAGCTAAGGGCTTATGGGTTTTATGTTTAGACAATTCAGCCCATAAAGTTTAAGGACACATGACTTAGAAGAGGCCTCTATAAAAATCAGATTCTTCATTTAGTCATTTTCCTTCTCTCTCTGGAAATCCTTTCACATAATTGCTTTGTCTTCTCTCTAGAATCCTAGCTCATTGAACAGTTTAATTTTTAGTTTGAAGGTGCCTAAACATTCACAACGGCAAAGGCTTCACATTGAACCAAATAGTTTCTCCGTATCATTCCAGTAAGGTTCTCCTATTTTTCTCCACTGATACTTAGGGTTTGGGGCTTCTACTGATTTTATGCAGTTAGAATTGCCCTTTTTCTAATTCCTCTTAAATCATAGCTCTAGGAGTCACTTTCTACTGCCGATATGGGAGTTTATAGGTACTATGTGTCCAGTCTTGGTGAGACTCTGTTAGGGCGTCTTCAAATTAGCTGCTCTTTGAGAAGCCCAGGTAAGGGGAGCTAATTATTTTGCTTGAAATTATTTTATAAAATATATGCATGTTGAATTCTGAATTTGATGCTTTGAATTGAACTTGTTTTAGTGTTTTATGTATGATTGAATTAAAAATGTGATGTACTATTGAGACTGTAATGTTACTGTTTTAAGTAATTGGTTTTGGTATGTATTATACTACTTAAATGATTTATCTGGGATTGATTTTATGTGTCATGTTTTGATGATTATGAATTGTTTCTGAATGGGTTATTGACTATGATTGGTGACGTTTTGGAAAAGATCTTAAGTGAGATTTAATTAGCTTTGTTGGGTAGCAATTGGATACACAGGTACTGCTTTATATTACTACGAGAGGAAAATATATAAAAAAAAAAAAAAGAATTGACATTGGAGGTTTAGAGCACAACAGTCTAGTTTAGGTAACTTAAATAAATTAGTTAGAACTTGTTGATAGCCTTTCTTTGTTGGTAGGATAGAGGAACCTTAAAAACCTGAGTTGGCACATCCCTGATCATAGAGCAGCCCTGGCCTGGTCTAATCAGTTGTGACTAGTCATATGTGCTGGCGTCGAAGGTGAGTCTGATGCGTTCAGACATCTGGGTCCTCTCCGGTGACCAATTGGGAGAAAGTAAGATCTCTACTGTGATAGTAATTAGACAAGTAGTTTACCAAATAAGAACCATTTTGGGGTGTAAGAAGGATTGGAAAAAGGTAAGATCTCCACTGTAATAACGTTCAGTATAATATGAAATATTAAATATGTAACCAAATAAATATATATATATATATATATATATATATATATATTATTTTTATAAACCTATCAAAAGCATAAGGTGCAAGTTGTTTTCTTTTTTATTTATTTATTATTCCATTCATTATATTAAATTTGCAATGATAAATTTGTTTTAGCTTTCAAAGATTATGCTATTATTATTTTCACATATAATCCATGATTTTTATCAATTACTATATGGTATATATTATTGTTTGGTGATAACATGACAGTATTGTCTATTTGAGATGATTGGAAGTGGTTGTGGAGCATTTTCTGTTATATATGACTTGATCTTTAAGGCTTAAATATGTGGTTTGATTATAATTCAAAGGTGTGTGAATTGGGAAAGACTGAAACATGATTTCATGGTTGCTTATGGTAGCTTCAAATGTAGAATCTCTTGGTGAGATTCTTAGTGTTTTAGAATGAAAGTAGGAGTTCAGTCTTGGGGGTCTTCTTGACGCTTCAATGACCTTTCTTCTCACATAGAGAGGATTGGACCATGTGGTGAGGAGTAGCAGGAGNTCTTAGTCTTGGAGGCTTCCATCATACTCCAAGGCGCGGAATAGACTAACCTCGTGAGTGTGGCAGGGCGGGGGAGCCCAGGACGGGGGAGCCCAAGGCGGTAGAGCCTAAGTATCACAAGCCNCCACGGGTGCATGACCCGCCATAGCTCGACTATCATTCTAAAGTCCGGACGAGTCAAGTCTAGTATCTAACATGATAGGATGAATGTTTTATCTTGTTTGCTTTAAATTAATATCTTGTATGTACATGTTCTTAATTGTATGCTTTTTATATAATTAGCTCACCCTTGCAATTGCTTGTGTTTGTGCCATGTTTGCGTTTATTTTCCTTGCGATGATCATCCACTTGGATGGGAGCAGATGGCGAGGAGATACTTTGGAAACAACTCTTGATGGGAAGGAAATGTTGCTACCTAGTTCTCTAGGCTTTAATTATCTCATCCTAGGATATTTTGAAGAAACTTTGACATGTTCTAAGTTTTACATTCTTTGTAATTTAAGGGAGAAACTCTAGTACTCCAAGTTTCCAAATTGTACAGCTTAAGGATGATTGTAATCCTATTAGTCTTAACTGTTTTCTAGTATTATTCATGGTGACGCCTTTATTATATTATATATCTTTATAATATAATTGGGATGTCACATTAAATGGTATAAATAATTTAAATATCATCGTAAAATAAATAAATTTAAAAATTAATTTAGTTAAAAAAATTAAAAACATTGAACTAAAATTTTGAAAATAAACTAATTTTAATTTTTATTTAAAGTTTAAAGATAAAAAATATATTTAATTGTATGATAGATTAGGTTCTTTCTTTTGGTATTTATGGTCATATTCTAAATCAACTTAGCATGAATTGAGTTATTTTTTTTTAATTCGTTTAATCCAAAATCTAAATGGATTTAGACTAAATTTGCATACAAATTTAATTTGTTAAAAAAATACATGTATTGTAAGAAAAATATTCAAAACATATTAAAAAAAACGCATGTTCTATTTTAATTATCTATTTTAAAACCATATTAAAATGGCCATTAACCCGTTTTACAACTCTTTTACTCCCATGTTTGTTGAGTTTGAATCATTCGCAGCACTTTTAGAGAGATATGATAAAAAAATGAAAGAAAAACAAAACTAGTTAAAATAAAGTAGCATGAAGATTGGTCTGAAATGGATACGTTGAATATGGTCTTACATCATATCATATCATTATCTTCTTTCTTTATGTGAGAGCCAAGTCGATCACGTTTTTGGATTTTTACCTTTGAAAAATAATTACTTTTTTTCTTAAAAGAGGATGAATGAATCTTTTGATTTATTTTATCATAAACAAGTTATGTTAATCTAGAAAGTTATTAATACGATTAGGATGCATAATAATATGAGAATCTAAGATATTATTAATTATAAACTAAGGGATTGAGTTAGTTGAATAATTACATTCAATTTATTTTAAGTAATGGATGTGCTATTAGATGTGAATAATGACATAATAATTATATTTCTTTATGATTAATAATATATTGGAGATAATAAAAACTAATTAAGTAGTTGTACTTTATTTGAGTCATATTTTTATTATATTATATGTATACAAGTGTTCCAAAATTTGAATCCTAATAATACGTAGTTAAGTAGGTAATTTTATTGTTGAATTTATGCATCTACTTTTACTTTTATGACAAGGAAAGGATTTTAATATGTTTTAAAATACTCAAATATAAAACAATTAACAAATGAAGTTGAATTCTGAAAATAGAATTAAATAAGTTTTTAGCTTTTAAATTTAGAACTTAAATTAGAATTGATTTTCGATTTAAATTATAATATATTTTAGTTTTTAAACTTTACAAATAAATTATTTTAATCTAAATAATGTTAATTATTTTCATGTGTTAAATTATGTTTTAGATTAATATTTATATTATATAAACAACTCAATTTAAAATAATAATAAATTTTAATTTTATATTTAAATTTAGAAATTAAAAATATATTTAATCTTTTAAAATATATTAGTGTTTAATTATGGTTAAAATAAATTTGGATTTATTTTCATATTTATCTTTATCTGTGTCCAATAATCAATAATACTCACAAAATGATGATTTTCTTTTGGTGCATGATGTAATTGTGATATTCAAATTAATTATGTTGTTTATTACTGTAAAATGAGAAGTCAATCACATAAATGTAGTACAAAGTTTATAGGTTTAAACCTCATTTTGTTTCTTAAGTTATAAACAATGTTCAGTTTAGTACCCGTTTTTAAAAATGTAAATCTTTGGTCCTAAGTTATAAAAAATGTATCAAATGAGTACTTTTTTAACTTGAAATACTGTTTTTGGTTGTTTCTTAACAACTGGTACATCTTTAGATTGCTCTGATTTGTTTCTTAACAATAACAGCACTTTAGATTGCTCTTTGTACTTTGACTATGAACATCAAAAAAGGACTCATTTGATACATTTTTTATAACTTTACATTTTTAAAAGCGGAGATTAAACTGAACATCCGCTCATAACTTAAGGACAAAAAAGAGGTTTAAATCAAGTTTATAAATTAACTAATTAGTGCATATATTTAAAAAATTATTTTCTCAAATTATTATTTATTTTAATTTCAACTTGAAAAGATGTGGACTAACAAAATAATGTGTGAAATCTCTGGTCCGTCAATCTGACGGGATGGAATAGATTAAAAGAATCTAACTTAGCCTATCAAATCAATTTTCGACTGAGAGATGAACCCGTTGACTCAAATCCATTTGTAAAATTAAACCTAAATTTAATTTTTTCACTGTCATTTTGAATAGAGAGAAAACAATTCATTTTAGTTTAATAAAAGCTTAAATTTATATAATTTTTCATTTAAGAAAAAGGTGAAATTATGTAGAGACATTGTTATTTTATGGAAAACAATTAGAGCAATATTATTGTTGAAGAAATGGAAAAAGAGATAAGCAAGAAGTATGAAAGGACAATAGTGTAATTTAATAGGAAGGTTCCTATCCTAATAGCTTCTTGGACTTAAATACTAAGATTCAGAGGATATTCTGAGTGAGTTGATCATGGTTTTCCTGTAAGTTTAAGAAGAGGTTGTGCCTTTGAAATTGAAAATTGAAAAGAAGATAGTTTCAATTCATATCTTGAGGTAATTCTTGATACCCTTCCTTTTGTTCTTATAGAAAAATTGTAGAAAGGAAGAAAAATGGAGTTTTGATGTTTGAACTGTGCAGGTTGGGAAAGAGAAGATGAAGATCCTTCGTTCTTTCTGGAATAGTCCCACAGGCCTCAAAACAACGCATTTTTGGGGTCCTACCTTCAACTGGGCCCTTCCTCTTGCGGTACTTTTACTTTTCCCCTGTCACCCAACCGAAAATATTTTTAGGTTTACACTAATATCAACCTATTTATCAGGCAGCAATGGACACAAAAAAACCACCGGAAACCATTTCTGTCAATATGACTGCAGGTTAATTACTACTAAATATTAACTTAAATCTATTGCTTTCAATTCCAATTTCTAAAATAAATGATTGGTAGTAGTGCAGTTATGTGTGTTTATTCAGCATCGTTCATGAGGTTTGCTTGGGTGGTGCGACCGCGCAACCTTCATCTTCTCGTATGTCATATGACCAATGAGACTATGCAATTATATCAACTCTCTCGGTGGATCAGAGCTCAAAGGTACTATGCAATTAACTCATTCATCAAAATTATCATGCATACAGAGTAACGTTATTTGCTTGTTTGATATACAGGGTGGAACAGAGCATAGAGGAAGCAAATGCAGAGTGAAATATATTTGTTTAAACTCTCAAGGTGAAAGAAAATGTGTTCTAGCTTTAAAAAACAAGTCCTTCTATCAGTCATCATATACTCTTTTTTCTGTTTTAATATGCTTGTAATATTGTCATAATGTAACTTCTTTTATAATAAAATTGTACTTTAAATTTGATATATATTACTTAAAATAATTATGCCAATAAACCCTTACGAAGAAATAACTCACGATTTATGTTACAATATAATGAAGCGATAAAAGATAGATATTTGACGTATAAACTCCAGATATAGAAGATTCAAATCAGTACTTTAATTTTAAAGGTGACACTTATGCTCTGTTCTTATTAATGGATTTCAGGGAGATGATTTGAGTGGATTTGAGGGTAATTTTGTTGTTGTTTTTTTGAGTAGATTTGTGGGTAATTGAGAGTGGATTTGAGCGTAAAGTTTGTGAGAATTAGTGTAGGATTTGATTGATGTGATAGAATCAAAAAATTTGTTTAATTGGTAGAAATGAAAGATTATCAAAATACCCGTAGTTATTTTAGTAATATAAAATGTTATTTTATAATGTTATATTTAAATGTATAAATGTTAATAAAGAAAGGAAACTAATTAATAATAAGTCAAATTAATTTTTAAAATATTAAAAAAATTATAATAAAGTAAAATAAATATTTTTAAAAATGTAGTATTTGTTTGTAATATAATTTCTTACCAAATACTATCAATTTANTTGTNTACGAAAGTCAAATTCATTAATTTTAAACAAACATATAATTAAAAGGAGTTATTATATTACATGATCTAAAAAGAAGTCCCAACATAATAACATACAATTATATTATTAATAGTTCATGATGACCTTGCTTCATTGAGGTAGCGTTGCAATGCATTGAAACGATATTGTTGCGGCATCCTTATTAGACGTCTTGTATAGGATGGATGCGAAGATAAAAACTCGAAGCGTTGTCTGAATAAATTTTGATCTTCAATGTTCATAGTCTGTAATAAGTTTTGAATTTCTTCTGTTGTTGGATTAGGTCGTTCAATAGTAACATTTGATAGGGAATTTTGACGCTTCACGACCTTTGTTAGTCGTTCAATAGCAGCAGATAGTCTTCTTCCTTCATTAATTAATTCTTGCACTTCATCTATGATTTCATCTATCATTCGAGAATCCATCTGTTTTGCAGTTAATTTCATTGAGCAATAAATAAAAGTATTAAAATTCATGTCAAAGATAATAACATTCAAAAATAAGTAATGCATAAGTCTTCAAACAAATAAGTGAAATTAACACACTTAAGTCATGTAATGCATTCTGAGTATAGTAATGGACTTAATCATCTAAATTGTGAAGAATTAAATTAACATTTTGATTAAGGTGAGCAAATTGGCGATTCATGTCAAGGGATATGTTTGCCAAGTTATCTTCAATACGTCCAACCCGCACTTGCATTTGTTCCATACCCTGCATTCTCTGTTGCAAGTCTTGTACCCCCTCCTATATTTGAGTCATCATATTAGGATTTGAAAATTTTGGAGGAGGTTGCACAAGGTTGTGATGATGCTGTGGTTGGTCTTCTTCTTCATCATCGCCATCATCGTGTTGTCAAACACCATTCACATTAACAATGTTCAATCTCTTCAAAGAATTAATTGAGAAATGATGTCTTGGCCCAATATGACTTGTGGCATCAACATCAACATGTACTCCACAATATTGCATTATCTGTGTGATGAGGACACCATATGGTAGGGGTGTGTCACTGGCCTTGCATTTAAGCATATGTTGCATGATGTGATGAGGCCAATTGAGAGCTGCATTATTTTTAATCAGCCATATCATGAAGATATCCTCTTGCAATAACTTTGCAAAATTTGCAGGTCGTGGAGTCAGCATGTGCACAATAACATAATGCAGAAGTTTATCATTAATATTCAAACACCCAATTGTTTTAACACGTTGACCCTGCATTTCTGGTCTAACCATAGTATCTACTGCCATCTCCCGATCATAGTGAAAGTCATCTGGGATATTTGAAAAAGACAACTTTTGACCCTCATATTTCATATTAGCAACATTCAACCAATCAACAGGTTTCAATCTAATTCTTCTTTTGTTCACATCACTGATCAAATATCCATTTCCAGAAATCTTCAGATTTGAGTAAAAAACTTTGATTAAGTCTGGATAAAAGGGTCCCTGCAATGTAAGAAATTCCACCACCCCTTGAAATAGAAGATTATGTTGGGAAAGTAATCCTGAACCGGCAAATGATTCGAAATTCATTATCTTTGGAAGAACAATATTCCTAGTGTAGAAATCAGTTGCATAGTTTTCCATTTGAAGGCTGTGAGTGAAAAACGACGTTGATCTAATTGTTCTTCAACAAATGGTCTGATATTAGCTGCATCTTCTGCCTCATTTTGAGTTTCTTTTCCCTTGCGACTTTTTCTAGGCCTTTTGGTTGATGAAGAGACCATTTAAGAATTTCTTCAACAAAACAATATTGTGTAGAATAACAAGGTTAGTGATAACAAAGTATTCAAAATTAAAAATACTTACAACCAAAGTGAAACCATTACATAATAATCATAACAATAATGTCCAATAGTCATACATCCAAATTAACAAGTCATAATTACATCCAAATACTACATGGCATAATAAAGATGTAATAGAAGTTGTTACATAATACAGCCTAAGAATCACCGCTGCAGAACATTTGACATAATTTATTCCACCTTTTGTGTGGTGGAAGTCCCATCAACTTCTTAACACATTTGGGCTTGTCACATAAGAAGTCATAGCATTGGTCCAATTGGGATTCATCAGATATGCAGCATATTATAAATGTCAGATTCTGTATAAGTGTAGCTTGTGGAGCGACGTAGTATTTCATTCCTTTCTTTCATGGTTGTGACCTGTTCAACGACTGCATTAGAAATAACACCAAAATGAACATTTGATGAACTAAGGACATTGGTGAAACCGTCCAGGCTGGTAGTGAACTTCTCAAATTGGGATTCAACAACATCCATCGTAGCTACCTTCCTTTTCGAACCTCTTGAGGATGAAGTCCCATCAGATGGGACTGAAGGCACAGATTGAGTCCTACCTGGATTATATTCATCAACTGAGGGAGGAGGTGATGGCGGAGTTGGGTCTCTATACCCGATCCAGTCAGGCTGCTCAGGAGTGTACTCAATATTCTGATTTAGATTAACATTAACACGAGGCGCATCCCGCCCTCGACGTATTTGACGAGTGGTTCGAACACCGCTCCCTGTAGCTCGATCCGCAGCCCACAACTCCACCATTAAATCGTAATGGAAGATACTGTTCACTCTCCACTTTGCGACAGTTGGCCGCGACTGCACAAGAAACATTACAAATATATTTGTTCATATTATGTGATATAAAATATTGCCAAATTCTTTGTATTTATTTTAATATACCTGAATGAGGTCCATCCAAACTTCATCCTCCGCATCAAATCGCATAGTGATGGGGTTCCAAGCAAAACCGCTTAATCCAGAAAAGAGGTCATGAACCTCACGCCATTTATCTTTCAATACTTTCTGACGGTTTTTAACATTATTTTTTGTAATGGCAACATACCCAGAGACATGTAGATTATCAACAATGTTAGTATACGCTTGGGATGTCCAGCTTCCGTCAACCCTATTACCGATTCTTGATTCCTCAATCATAGAGTGTAACAGACGTGCGTCCATGTCCTCTGTCCACTTCATGAACTCTCTCGTAGGAGCAGAGGACTCAATGACGGTTGCCTTACCTCGGTTCATTATATACCTACTTGATAAACAAAATAGTAAAAAGTTAAGACAAAACATCCATTCAATAATGTTCTTGTAATACTGATAACATCAATTAGTCATACAACACAATCAAATACAGTAACTAAGACTTCTGATAATCTCGCCACATTTGATCTGCTATGGCATCCCTAATATTACTACCCATCCTATGATCCTTTTCCCTAAGTTGAGACGATGACACATTATGCTCTTGTCTTTCATTCAACTCATTATCAACTTCATCAAGTAATGAGTCCTCATTATCCACGGTATGAAGGAAGTTGTGCAAGATACAACATGCTAAGATAATCTTTGTCATCGTCTCCAAATCATAGTGTGGTTCAGTGCCACTTCCAATGATAGGGAATCATTTTTTCAACACACCAAAACTTCTTTTAATGACATTTCTCAACGATGAATGTCGATGATTAAACAACTCGCGCACATTTTGTGGTCCTCTACGTGTATATTCCTTAAGGTGATATCTGACGCCTCTATATGGAGTCAAAACTGTGATTTTCAACATAAATCCAGCATCACCCAGGTAGTATTTTCCTACAATTTTACACATGTAAGGCTATTTATTCACTACTAACATATAAAGGTATTTAGTCAACAACAGAACAATTTAGACACTGACCTTGGGGGATAACCAACGGATCATCTCAATCTAAAGCATTTTTCAAAATTCTTGAATTTGATGCAGTCCCTTCCTACCCAGCAAGAACGTATGTGAATTTCATGTCAAATTCACAGGCGGCGGACACATTTTGAGTTGGCCAATCTTTTCTTCCTCGAAATCTCGGAGCATAAGATCTTGACACCTTTACACGAACATGAGTACCATCTATGGCCCCTAAACAATCCTAAACATACAAACATGATAAAAGTCTAAATTTGTTATCATCCTTTCATCAAAGAACATGTACGGTAGTTTTTAAATCAATACCTTAAAGTACAGGTAAAATCGATTGTTGTTCAAGAGATATGGTTGAACCTCATTTCCTGAGGGTTAAATTAGAAATTCAGATTCCAAATTTATAACTGCATCCAACACATTATGAAAGTGTCTGCTAACCGTCGAACTCGAGCGATGAAAGAAAAATGCGACACTTCGATTCTTAACATTATGGCCAATTATATGAAGAAATTGAGCCACTTGTTGCTCCACTGTCGACCAAATGGCGTCCTTAACTAACCCAGTTGATCTTACTCTTTCACAAAGATTAATAAATGCCTCTGGACCCATCCTAATAATGTCGTGACACCGATTAGTGTGCACAAGATATGACATTAATTTCTCCCTACGACGATCTCTTTCTGGTAGGGAAATGCCTACACTACTGGAATCACTCCAGTTCATTTCCAAGATACTCAACGCGTGTGCAACAATGCATAACATTGTTACAACAGCCATTGCAGTGGTTATTTCTAAGTGTCTTCGAATAACTGAGATAAAATTGAAGTTTATGCCAACCACATCATCATCTATATCTTCACACTCCAAATACGAAAAATCTAATTCTTCTTCCATCTATAATTACTTAACCAAATATACATACTATAAATAACATCGTACATTCATATATTCATTAAACAAACCTCATTCGTACGATCATACATGATATCTTCATATAATAAATAATTATTATACATTAATACATTAAATAAATATTATACATTAAATAAACATAATACATTATTACATTAAATAAACATAATACATTATATATTCATATAATCACTTATAAAAAAGAAAAAAACATAATACATTATATATTCATAAATCTAATTCTTCTTCCATCTATATTTACTTAATCAAATATATACAATTTAACAACTTAATAAACACAACTCAAATGAACGGTATCAATAAATTCAAATATTCATATAATCATATCCTAATTAAAATAATTCATGCATTCATCTAATAATTATACAAAATACATTAAATATATTCAGTACAACAACCACACATTCATTCCTATTAATTAAATATAGCAATGTCATACATACCTCTTGAAGACAACGATGATCCTTTCAAGCAAGCAAGATTTCGAACAATACTCAATAGGCTTTCAAACAAGATTCCAAGCAAAAATTCGACCAATATTCAGTACGCAGTGACAGTAAGATCCCAATAAGATAATAATCCAAAACCAACCTGTAAAAAAAATGACATAAATATGTTATATGATATAACGCTTAAAAAAAATTATTCAAAATTTTGTACAATACCTACCTCCAGAGAGGGACTCCTTTGTCAATTACTATGGCTTTTTTGGCTTCAATGTGAACCAGACAAACAATATAGATTGTAGGCAGTTTGCTCCAAATCTTGATAATTACAATATTTTTGTGGACAAGGCAATTGCATGATAAAGTGGTTTAGATGGTGAAGAACATCTTCATTTGCATCAATGCTTACACCAAATTATAATGTAATGGCAGTGAGGTCAGTCACAGATTCTTCTCCTTTTTTTGAAGAAGATATATTCAAATCTCAATTTTCCTTCAAGCCTAAACCAAACGTATGAACATATTTCTAATTATTATCAAATAAAATGATTGAACAATGCACAGTAACCATAAATAATGTTTCCAACTTACATAAAAATGGATCAGCTTGCCACTTAACTCAACGTTGCAACTCTATCCACCAAATTCACAACCCACCCTCACCATATCTTGTTTTCAAAAACTGGAAATGGAATGAGAACATGTTAACAAGAGTTTCTTACACTGCCAACCACACAACAACTTCTTTGACTATCAACAAAAAAAGGTTACACATAATACCAATTAAACAGAGTAATGATCTTTATGAGTGTCCACCACCTTCCCTAGCCTACAGACCACAAAAATATGGTCCACCACCTTGCGATGCTCTTTTCTTAGGAACAATGAAAGCAATGAGGTTAGGACCGTGATGACATCTCCCCTGCCCTATGAGCAAACCATTCAAAGAAAGTGAACAAGAGAATCAACCCAAAAGAACATAATACCGTCATTTTTAAGAACTTTTTTACATGTTTCTTACCTAGCTCGAGGGTGCTTCACCAAAGTCCTTCACAACGAACGCCAGGAACTGGACAAAGCTTCACCTGCAAAACGGAGCTCACGTACAACTCTTTCACCTGCAACACACAAAAAAAAAAAGGGTTAGGGTGCTGCAACAACTCCTGCTGGTTGCGTCCACTGTGGTCATTCTTCTTCTTCGTCAGTGTCGTCCATGGATATCGTCATGTCGACCTCCTGCAAGGAGTGCTCCGACCTCCTCATGTCCTCAACGATGTTGACGCCCACCACGCGCAACATCAACCATGTTCACAACAACACATGGAATGGAGGCTGCATGGATTCGAACATGATAACACACATCTTCAATCTTCAATGTTGTGACGGAGCAATGAACGAAAGCATCGCCAACCGGTGACTGCAACCGGAAACAACCCCTCGCTGCCATCCAAAAACGAAAGGTGGAACCGGATACACGAACTTGTATCCGGATAACCTCCCTTAGCAGAACGTTAAAAACCCTGGATCCGGATATAGGAAGTTGTATCCGGATAAGGGTCCCTTGCCATTCATGTTCAAAATGTGGATCCGGATATGTTAACACTGTATCCGAATCTTCCTTCACGACAAATTTCTTCCCCCCCATTTCTGCATCAGTTCTTCTTCTTCCTCATCATCAAGCTTCTTCTTCGTCATCCACTATCTATAACCACACGTCTTCCACCTTCAAAAACCACAAGACAGAAACATTACCTCTCCAAAGCTCCCACTCTGTGTTGCTCTTCACCACACACACAGAAACTCTTCGCGCAAAGCACCACACACTCTCCAAGTTCTTACACTTGATCTAAACACACAACCATCAGTTTTAATACACACACCAAACTTATACGTTAACACACTCTTTTATTAATGGTCTCAGACCTTGTTTTTCAAATTCAAATAAGGGTTCTCTCCTTTGCAGTGAATGGTTGCGTCAACCAGGGAATCTCCCAACGAATCTCCCTAGCTACGCACCAGCTATGGACTGAAAAGAGACCTGGAAAGGCCGAATAACCATGGCCAGGACACTGCATACTGAAAAATCACATGGGCAATGGCAAACGAACAGTGCTATGGTGAAAGTTCTCGTGAAACAACAATGCTTGTGTTTTTATATTTCAGCTGATACAATGCATTTTTGTTTTTTAATATTTACTTTAATATTAGGGTTTTTTATTATTATAAGGGGGTTGGAATTGTGAAGATTGGCACAGGGCATTTAGGTCTTTTAAGTATAAATCAGCTCAAATATTTGCATATTGGAGAGATGGTGGAAACAGTGCAAAGTATCCAAAATCCACTCAAATCAGCGCTTTTTCGTTCTCTCAAATTGGCAGAAGCGAACACGATTTTAAATTTAATTTGTGCTCGCAAATTCGCTTGAACAGTGTTATCTGTTCAAGCGAACACAGTGTTATAGTATGTGCGATGCAAGCACGGTTCCTGCAATGTTTATCATAAGTTATCTTCCAAACACAATAACTAGTACGTACATGGAAGAACTCTTTTGAAGAGCTGTAGCGAGAAGCATGTCAATGGTCAAATAACTCACGATTGGGTCATCCAGCTTGGCGAGGTTGAGCAGACCTCAAAGATGTTTTTATGATCCTAGCTTGGACTTAAAAGGGTCTGCTAGATAAAAGTCATGTTTTCTAGGTTTATTTATGCTGGTGAACTTGCCTAGCACGTCGGTCCTGTCATTTTCCTCTTTTGGGATATGGTTGATTTCGAACTTATCTAAATATTTTGTGAGGTTTTTCATCATGAGAAAGTATTTCTACAAAGAGAGCTTTCTAGCTTAATAACTTCCCTTGATGTTGGAAGTCCCATATCGACTAGAGATAAGGCCAAATTATAATATATAAGTGAAGTGTAAACCTCACCTTACAAGCCGGTTTTGTGAGGTTGAGTTAGACTTACAAACCCACTTTCTAATACTTGAAATGGCCTGTGACTAACTGGGAGTCACTGTAGTAGCGAAGCTTTCTTACTCCTAGCTCATGAGCTAGTCGCAATTTGGCGTTCAAGACATCGTATTTACCCTGATTGTTAAAGGCGTTGAAATTAAACCGGATTGTCTCTTCTAAGATAAGGTTGTCATGTCCTTCTAAGATGATGCATGTGCCATTGTTTTTTTTATTAGAGGACTCATCGACGCAAAAGGACCATTATGCGAGCTATTCCCCTTTGGTCGGGAGCTCGTAAGGAAATCAGTGAGAAACTATGATTTTATTGGTCCCCTGTTTTGGTAGGTTAGCCCAAATTCGAATGACCATGCCATCATGCGCCCTACTGACTCGGGTTTCTGCAGGCTTTGCTTGATGGGATAGTCTACACAGACACAAATGTTGAAACTGTGAAAACATTGTCATAGCGGACGAGCAAAAAAGATCAAAGCCAAGAAGCGTTTTTCTATGGTTTAATATCGCTCTTTTATGGGTTGAAGAGTCTATCTTGTGAAATATACTGGGTATTGCTTTTTATCTCCCTCCATGACAAGGATTGGGCTTATCGCTGAGTGTGATATCGACTGGTACAATGACAAGGGTTGGTTAGGTTGAGGATCGTTGAAGACAGAAGGTGTTATAGCGTCCCTCTTTAAGTTTTGAAACAAAGTTTCACATTCCTTGGTCTAAACGTAGTCTTGAGCCCTTTCAAGATTTCGAAGAGGGTTTTCACCTTTTATGTTAGGCATGGTAAGATGCGGATTAGAGAGACCAACCTATCATTCAAACTTTGGATCTCTTTCAGGTTGGTTGGGATTCTGATGTTGCACATTTTTTTGGGTTGACCTCTATCCCTCACGAGGTTATCATGAAGCCCAAAACCTTTCTACCACCTACACCAAAGAAACATTTTTCCAACTTTAATCTTATGTTATGACTGTCTACAGGTGTGTTGGATGGTCGGTTGCAATGACGAATTTGACAATCATATCATTCACATAAACCTTCATTATTTTTCCATGGTATCGACAAACACCTTGTCTAGCATACATTGATACATTGTACCAATGTTCTTCAAACCGAAAGACATGACCTTGTAGTAGAAGTTGGTCTCTCCTATAATGTAGGTTGTTTTCTCTTCCCGTTATAGGTACATTCAAATTTGATTGTACCTTGAGTATGCATCCAGGAAACTCAGTAAATTGTATCCCGTAGTGCTATCTGCAAGCCAATCAATATTGGGTAGTGGATATGTGTCTTTTAGGCATGTATATTGTTGAGGTGAATGTAATCAACACACATGTGAAATTTGTTGTTGGCTTTCTTTACCATAACGACGTTGGCAAGCCATGTAATACAAGTGACTCTTTGATAAATTCCACTTTGAGTAGTGTTGTTACCTCTTTGTTAATGAAGGTGTTCAATGTTCTTCTTTGAGCTTTCTCTTTTTTTGGGCCACAAGTTTGACCTTTGGAAGGATGTAGGTGGTGGCATAGGAATGTGGGATTGATGCTTGGCATGTTAGCCAAACACCAAGTGAATAGATTATAATTTTGTTTGAGGACTTATATTATCTGATTGTAAACCAACTCATCCATGTTGTCACTGAATTTGGTGACTTGGGATGATAAGTTTCCCAAGGTGCATTTTTGCATAGGCTCATCAAAACAAGGTTGGCTATCATTTGGAAACTTGGTCCTAGGGTCGAGATCATGGGCATTGTCGTTTGGGTAAGCTTTAGTGATATGGAAACATTGATTGACATGATTACATCGGTTCCCAGGTTTGACTTTATCTACAACGAGGTAAGTTGTTATATTATTTTTGGTTGGGGTGACACGTTGGTGCATACCGAATTGTTTAGGGGTACATATGGTACTACCTTCATGTTGAGGGTGTAATAGGTCCTTGCCTTTTTTAAATCCGTCTTGCGGTGATAATGGTCGAATAATCCTTGGCCAGGAACTTCATGGCCATATATGAGAGGAGGACACATCGACTTCAAGCTTGTTCAGTGTTTTTCATCCAATCAAGATGTTGTAAGACATGTCTTACTCCACTGTAAGGTATCACACCATTACAATGTGATAGGTTTTAGGTATTTCGAAGGTCGCCAACAAATTAATGTACCTTTTGGTTTAGACCCATTCTCTAGCCAAACCGAGCAAAGGTTTTCAAGTTGACAGGGGTGTCCAAAGCAAACTCGAAGTAGATGAAGAAGAGGCAATGATTACGAACTCTGAACAAGTGTAAAGATTACTTGAAAAAAAGTGAGAATGCAAAGAATGCTTAAAATGGAACGAGAACAAAGAAATAAATCAAGTATAAAAGCAAGGAGTTTGAAACGAAACAACTTTCAGTCATGCAACATTTCCTTCTCGCATGTAACTCTTGATGTTTCATTCCCTGAATCCAACTTAAATTGTTCAGATGTAGTCACATTAGCCTCGTTCAAAATCATTTAATGTGAAACGACATTTTACATTGTAGGGAAATTATTGTGATGTTTCAAAAAAAGTCCCTCATTAATGCATCATTGTCCTTGATAAAGTGATCACCAAGTCAGCAACACGAAACAAAGTTTGCCCAAGTTGGTAGCACTGAGCTTGTCTAAGTCAACAACACAAAACAAAGTTTGCCAACGCACGAAACAAAGTTTGCCTACGCACGAAACAAAGTATGGCCAAGCCGGCAACACAAAACAAAGTTCGTCCAAGCTGACAACACTAAGCTTGCCTAAGTCCGCTACACAAAGCAATGACTACCTTAAGTTGACAACACTCATACAACCAGACCAAATAGTCATTCCACCTATAAATCTTAAAAGTCAAGCACAACCCAACCAAGAGGTCATTGACAACCATGACAAGCACCTCTCATATATTAATCAAATTTGCAAGACTGAGGGAGCTTATGTACATATTCAGTCCAATAAATGTGCTAAAGAATTTGGTCTAGTAAGGCCTAATATGTCTCATTGTCTTGGAACAACCCAAAATAGGGGGAAATATTCACATTTTAATGGTAATCATGACTAATCTCACCATTTTTATATTATTATTGTTATTTATGGTAAGGTACCAAGTTATTATTTTTATTATATTATTAACGATAAGTCTTTATTTTACTCATATTATTTGATAGCACATTACCATTTTTAATAAATGGATCTAAGATCCAAAAAACTCTATAAATACATTTAGTATTCCTTAAGGAATGCACTCTCTCACAATCGTATTTATTCTCTTTTACTCATAAAAATTCAAACTCTCTTACTAATTTGAGCGTCAAATAATCTTTTGCAAGTGAATCTCTCTTGTATTCCAACCCTCAAAGAACACATTATATTCTTCATTTCGCTCAGGTCCTGCCACTTATCATAAAAAGCACACTGAAATCCCGATAAAAGCAATATCATTTATATTAAAAGACAAATAATTTTTTTAAAAATGATTAAAACATAAAATAAAACAATTAAACACAGGGAAAAAGAAAATAAAACTACACAAAATTAACATACACACAATTAACAAGAGATGTCACAAATGATAAATATAAATTATTATGTGATATTAAAATAGTGTGACGGTTTTTGTCCTCAGTTCTAAAAAATATCATGAATTACAGAAAAATCTAATAACATTAACCGATATTTGGATTAGATTTCACATATCTCCTTTTTCTTTCTTTATATATATATATATATATATACATTAATAATTAGTTGTTAATTTGTTTTTTGAATTTGCTATTGTTAGATTAAAGGTTCAAGCGAATACAAAATCATATAAAAATTAATAAAATTATAATCATAGAAAATATAAAATAATGTCATATATTCACAATAAGGAAACAAAATTAAATTGATCTTATTTGAGTCTAACAAAAAGAAATTGAGTGAAATACCTTGCAATTGACTGTATTTTTTTATATAATCGAGTTTACATTATTCATACCAAAGGATGGGACTAAACCTAATAAGCCATTCAAAAGTCCTTAACACGCATTGCTTTTTAACACTGTACTCTTTTTGTGATTTCCTTGCTGCGTAGAGACAAAAAGAGGAGCATTAAAAGCAATGCTGAAAAGGATATCTCTGGTTTAAATTCTAACATTTTCCTACAGAGAATGCAGAAAGTGACAGCAAGGTATCTTAGTTGTAAAGTTGGTGCCATTAGGCAAATTGATCAAAGAGACATCTTTTGCATTTGGGGCACTTGAGATCATTCTCATTCACCATTACATACATCCTAGTATCAACAAGGAACTGATTTCATGATTGTTGGAGTTTCCAAGATTGTTGTTTTCTTGGTTGAGTTCAACAGTCACACATGACTTTGGTGAATCTGGTGCCGACTCAATTCTATCACCCATGATTATGTCTCTTCGTTTTTTCACTTTAGAAAATAGAAGCAAAATGAATATACGTGTACCTTATAGTCTTGAAATATCAATCTAAAGGTAATTCAAGTTGTGGAGGAAAAAACATAACTAAGCTAATTATTTAGATGAGAATGGTATAGAAAGCTCCAACACCAACCTCGAGTGATATGCTTTGAAGAGTGCTACATTATGTCCTTTTTATAGGAAAAAAAAAAGGAAGGAGTTATATTGTTAAGTTATTATTTTTCTAGAGATGGAATTAAGAGTTCAAAAACTAAAATATAATTAAAAATTCATGTAACTTATTATCTTATTCTTTTTATAAGAATTTAATTCATTTATATTATTATTTATGACTCGTATTGATTAGTGAGAGAAAAAATCAATAAATATTTAAGATAATTCGACTTTCATAAATAATCATTTATTAAGCGTAACCTTCGGATAAAAAGATGGCTTCATTAATTTCTTTTAATTATTCGTTAAGACATGTGAGGAGGTTGTATCGCATAGTGTGAAAAGTAGGAAAAACAAAAGAAAAAAGAATCAGACAATTCATTTGTGAAGATAATCTGATCTGACAAATATTTTTGTAATTTGAGTATTGAAGATTTTTCCTTCTTTAACTTAATTTGAAAAATATATATGTAATTTTTGTGATAATCGGAGGTACTTATCTTTTTAGGTTGTATAATTTATTTTTACTTCAAAATGTAATAAAAACACATATTCAGAATAAATATTCATATAAGAGTTGACAACATATTTGTATTAAGATATTTGGTGGATATTTAAGCTTTAGTTTGAATCCGTATTTGAATGAAAGTTATACTTGAGGCATATTCTCTTATGATAAACATTGAAAATAAGTTTAAATCTTTGTATCGTACGTAGTGTTTGTAGGAAAATTTCAAGTGTGTTCTCTTATTTTAAATTGTCTTAGTTGAGTTCATTTTTTTTAAAAATTAAGTCAATTAAGTGCTTGCCGTTAAGTTTTTATAGACGACGTTAATAGATGTTGACGTGGTGCACACATAATATGTTGATGTATATGTCTTATATTACATGAAATTTGTTATTAAGTCTTGTATAAGTGTTATATGACATGTTATTTTATATTATTTAATTGTTCAGATTAGGAGATTTTTAATGAAATAGGCTTAGAGAAAGGAAATTAGGGATTTGATCAATGTGAGAAGACGAACTGAAATCCTAGAGAGCATTCTCTTCAACTCCGATGAACCACTCATTTGCACCGAACACGACCCAAGCAGAGGATGGTTCATTGGATGACTAGGTTGAAAAGCTCAAGGCTGGAAGTTATGACGAGTCGTGAGGACCCCTCGGCCAACGGTGACGGTGATGGTTGTTGATGGTGGTGAGTGACAATGATCGGTTTGTGGATGATGGTTACTTCCCAAAAGATGAATGTTGATGGTGGAAGATGGCGATTTGGGATTGTCTACGATTAGAGTTCGCGTTCTGCCATGGTTGCAATGGATTGAGGTTGGTTTGATTTTTCTATTTTGCAGGTTTCTCCTCTATTACAGACTTTTGCTCTTCTTCTTATAAATCCTTTCATTTCTTTCTTTTTGCTTCACTTCCACCTCTCATGTTTCTCCTTTTGACTCCTTTCTTTCAGTCTAGTTTCTTTTCTTTTCTTTCTTTTTCCATATTTCTTTTCTACATTAGCCTCTCCCTTTCAATTCTAGATTCTTTCTTCCTTTCATTGCTAAAGCACCGAAAAGGAACAAGAAAAGATAAAAGAACTATAGTAACAAAATTTTTTATTATATATATATATATATATATATATATATATATATATATATAAGAAACATTATTGAGTCTCGCCTCAACCTGCTCCAACGTAACCTTTTCCTCTTCCGCGCCATCATACCCCTGCTTGTTCGTCACTCCCCCGACACCACTATTCTCNTCCTTTCATTGCTAAAGCACCGAAAAGGAACAAGATCAGATAGGAAGACTAAAGTAACAAAATTTTTTTATATATATATATATATATATATATATATATATATATATATATATATTATGTTTCGTTGAGTCTCGCCTCAACCTGCTCCAACGTAACCTTTTCCTCTTCCGCGCCATCATACCCCTGCTTGTTCGTCACTCCCCCGACACCACTATTCTCACTAAAAGCCTTTGAAGAAAACAAAATCCCTAAATTTTAACATCAGAAAAGGATTATTTTTCAATTTGATATTCTAGAGTGTAGGAAATGGTGGGATGGAAAATTTGAATCGAGGTGTTTATCTCCTGTGCTCGTCTTCTCTCCTATGTTCGTCTCCTGTATTCACTGATCAAATCCCTAATTCCCTTTCTCTAACCTTATTTACTTAAAAAATTTCTAATCCTAAGAAATTCCTAACATTACTAATTCAATTTTGTGCCACGTCAAAAAATGTTAGTTTAAAGAAAAAATTTCACGTAAGTTTTACATCAGCACATTAAGTGTGCACAACGTCAGCATCTGTTGACGTCGTCTGTTAAAACTTAATGGAGATGGCTTAATTGAATCAATTTTTCAAAAAATTTGGACCCAATTGAGACCGTTTGAAACAAGAGGACCCTCTTGAGATTCCCCTACAAATACGAGAATCGTCTGAGGGTTTAAACCTTGAAAGTATGTCCCACATCATAAAATTAAGCTTAATGAATAGTATAACTTTCTTACAGTCCTTGGCTCCCCAAAATAATTTCACATGCTCGTTAATATATGTTTTTACTAGAATCCTGAACATGGACGTTCTAACAGGTGGTGAGATCTCAATGAATTGAAGAATCCTGACGAGTACTCCTTGAGGGTTGGAAGAAGATCCACCTGCAAAAAACTATTTGATGCTTAAATTAGTAAAAGAGTTAAGTTTTTTTGAGTAAGAAAGAATGAGTATGAGTGAGTGAGTATTTCCTAGGAAATACCATATATATTTACAAGGCTTTTGGGCCTTAGGATCCATGTGATAAAAATGATAATATGATATCAAATAAAATCAATAAAATAACAACTTACCTCAAATATATAATAATAATAACAATGTAACACCTTACCATAAATAATAATATGATAACAATATTATTGTATAATCAAATTGATGAGATTTGCCATAAATACCATTAAATATCTACTCAATAAACATGCTTCTAATTGTTATAATAAGATAAGGCTTAAAGGGCCTTATTGGGCCTCATTCCTTAGCAAATTTATTGGGTTGAGTAGGTACATAAGCACCTCTAGCCTCAAGAGTTTGATTAGAATACGAGAGGTGCTCATTTTGGCTATGATTGACCTTTTGGCTAAGTTGTGGCCGACTTTTAGGGTTTGCAAGTGGACTGACCGTTTAGCCCAACTATATGAGTACTACTCACTTGGACAATCTTCGCTTTGTGCTACCGACTTAGGAAGTTTTAGGTGCTTAGTGTTGTCGACTTGGACAGGCTCTAGTGCTTGTCTTATCGAGTTAATGATAAACTTATTGGTGATTATGGAGCATTAATGAGGGTTTCTTCTAAAACGTCACATTGATTGTAATGTGGTGCAAAACGTCGCTTCGCGTCAAATGGTTTTGATCGAGGTTGGCGTGCCTTTCATCGAGGAGTCTGTTGAGAAGAGTGTGTCTACGAAGGTGATGGACAAGACTATTAACGAGGCATCTGAGGAGGTGGTAAGGGTTTACAAGGATGTCGAGCTTAAGCAAGCCTTCATGTTGAAGAGGCTCTTGAGGAGTTGGCGATAGAGGCTCCCTCAGGTGGTGCATCTTCTGGTGGCATTCCCTTGTTGTCGCCTTTGAATCTTGGTGTATATTTTTTATGTGTTTTGGGCTTTATTTTAGGGTTTATAGGTTTTCTTAAACTTATGTGCTTATATATAGAGGTACTAAAAGCTAATGTAAACACTTTTGAGCCATATTGTATGCATTACGTTCTTTGAGAGAGGATTCTCTTGGTTCTTGGATTAGAACTTTTATTTTTATCAAAGATTAACATCTTTTTGGTGAATCTTGACTTGACTTATCAATCTACTAGATTGTAGCGTTCTCATTTCAATCTTACTCTACATTCTTCTCTGATTTATTTTTGTTGTGCCTCTTAAGGATTGAATTTCAAAAACGATTGTACTATTTCCTAGACAAGATCATATTAATTAATTTTTTTATAGTTAAAACTTAAATAATTATTGAATTTTCAACCATGAAAAAAGATGTTAATATTTATCATAACTTTTTTACATGCTCACTTGCTATTGATTAATGATTTTGTTACTAAGTTTCCAACAATATCATATTGAAAAGAAAACTAGTTTATTTCAACCTTCCTATTTTATTTTGGATGCTCTTAAATATCCAAATTTTAAAATTTTTTCAACCATATTTGAAGTACATTTTACTTGAACAAAAATAATTTTTTTATTTTATGATTGATCAAAACAAGATTATAAAATAAAATGGGAAATAAATTTCTTACACAAAATATGATTATTTACATTAAAAAAGAAATAGCTGAAAATTTTAGTTTTGATTTAATTATTGATAAATTCAATAATTTAAAAGAACAAAAAACAATCGATTAGATACATGTAATTTTTTTTATAGTTAAAATCATATAATTATATTAAATTTTGTATTATTTTTATTGTATTAGTAACAACAATAAAATAAATAGTTTTTTTAGTATATTATTTTGGTTCTTGAAAATTAACAGTCAAGATATGTCACTAAACTTAATGAACATTTGTTAAGTTCATGTCAACTTAAGGTTTAGTTTGTACTTGACGTATGATCGTCATTCATCATTTATCAAACTAACGGAATGTTCTGTCGTCTCGGACAAAGCACATGCACTCATGATGTTTACAATATCTATGAAATACAAATTCTTCATACTTTAAGCCTTGTTATATTAAGTGCTTAATCAAAATAATAAGGTATTGTTTTTTTTTCTAACACAAGTACGTTAAACAAAATTTTTTAATTAACTAGTGATAAAGATTAGCTTGGATATAATCATAACAAGCATTTAAATTTAATCTTATACTTTTAGAAAAAATTATATTTTTTTATATGGGTCAGATTTTAATTTGGTTCATTTAAACTCAGTTCATACGGGTTGAACTAGTGTGAGTCTAATTGACTCATCAATACACTTACCTAATTTTGTTTTATTAAAATTTAATTGAATTTTATAAAAAGATATTCATTTATTTTTGCTTGAAAAAATTATTTAAGTTTCTTATTTTCAAAATTAATTAAATATCCGGAGTAAAATTAATTTAAATTTGAATTATAAAAGGTTTATAATTTTTTTATTTTAAAAAAATTGTAATTAAATAAGTTTATATATCAACCTGTTTACTCACCAATCCATAATAAATTAAGTGGAATTTAAATTTTTCTAACTTACTGATAAATAAGTCGATTTAGAATTAAATTGACTAATCAACATGTGATAGACCAAATAGGTTCGTACTGAATTAAATGTTATTACAACTCTAAATAAAGGGATAAAACAAGTCCTATTTTTTTTCATTTAGTTTAAGCCCAGTCCTTCTAATGTAAAAAAGAAAGGATTATTGTCATCATTAATAAAAAATTTTATTTGAAGAATATCAAAGGGTGTAATCTAATCATGTCTTTATGAAAAAGAAAAAAAAGCTAATAAAAAGTGAGACCTTTTAGATAATGAATTAATGTAATGATTATGAAAAGACACCAGGCAATATATCTTTCCCCATACTAAGGCTTGTCGAATCAAATTCACTCATTGCACCGACAGTGCGTAAATACTATAAGACAAACATTGCCAGGATTTTATATATTTTTATATTAATAAATAATTCTAAAATAATTATTATGAAATTGAAACTTTATAATACACGACACCTTGTGGTTAAATAAAAATGTAAAACTGTTATATATTGTTATTGCATAAACAATTAACTTTAACCGGATTTAATTTTTATTTCCGAACTTTTAATTTATAAATTTAAAGATTTTACATATATTTTATTATATCAAGTTATCATTTATTGATATATAAATTAAATTTATTAACTCAATGATATTTGATAAGATATAATAAACAAGGCAGGAACTACAAAGATGGCTATAGTAGTGAAAGAACTAATGGAATGACTAATTTCACTGTAAAACTAAAATTTCCTCAATACATTCTTACATATGAAACAATTAAAGTTTATAAACATCTTATCCTAAAAAAAATTGAAAAAAAAACTATGTAGAATTAAATAGTGAATGTATGAATAAATTTGTTACCTTTTATAGGATGATTTGTGATTTATTTACCATTTACCATTACAGTATTTGGATATTTTAGGAAAAGACAAAGGTATGAAAATTGAGCAAGGAGGACTTTATTCAAAATAGAGCAATGACTTCTCCATTTTCAACTTGATTTTCCAAATTGCGAAGTTCAGAAGAAACCCGAAAGTTTAGTTTGGTGGAAAACGCATGCTTGCGTTGTGACCCACCTTCACCTAAGAGTCGTTTCATCTTCGTTATTGGTGTTGCGGTTACAGCACTGTGAAGTGTGACTGTGAATTTGGGTTGTGGAATTAGAAACCCTTTGTTTAGTTTCCTCCTCTCTGCACCAAACTTTTTGATATACCGAATAAAAACGATTCCTTTACGCCCTTGCTGCTCCAAGTTTTGATTTTGTAAGGAGTGGTGCTGAAGCTACCAAGAGGATTGGCAGAAGCCAAAATGGCACATTTGCATGAAGTGGATCGAAGCAAGGGTGATTTCATCCGTTTAGAGCGGGAATCTGTCATTCCAATTCTAAAGCCTAAGCTCATAATGACACTGGCCAATCTTATTGGTATTCCTTTTGTTTGAACATTCTTTTGCTCAGTTTTTCCATCTGAAATTGGTCTCTCTGTTGTTGATGATGTTGGTAGTTATAAAGTCATTTTTGGGGAGTGTCTGGACTTTGTTGTGCTCTGATTGTGTTGTGGTTGTCCTTGGAATTGAGACTATTGTTGAGGGTGCTCTGATTGATTGTGTTATGGTTGTCCTTGGTATTTCCGACCCTTTACATGATTTAGTTTTTGAGTGCTAATTTGTAGTTCAGATTTTTTATATCTTTCACTTTAGAAGATATTTGGCTCGTTTTCTCCTTTTCTTTAATTCATTGTCATTAAATTCTGTGACTTGAATTTTTTTTGGGTATTATATGCAGAGCACAGTTCAGACCGGACTGAGTTTTTGAAGCTCTCCAAGAGAATAGAGTACACAATTCGAGCTTGGTACCTTCTACAGTTTGAAGACTTGATGGTATTATTCGTTCCTTGATCTTTCTGATATATATTTAGATGTCTGGTGATTGGGGAGCTTTGATTCCTTTGTATCTCCAGCAACTTTATTCCCTCTTTGACCCTGTACACGGAGCACAAAAGTTGGAACAGCAGAATTTATCCGCCGAAGAAATTGATGTGCTTGAACAAAATTTCTTAACATACCTTTTTCAGGTAGTCTCTCTACTTCGCATTCAAGTGTAATCTCTTCGGGATATCTCTAATATAATATAAACTTGAAAACCTATCATGGATTATGGTGTTACTATAAAATGTAAATGCAGCAGTCCCCCAGTGGTTATGGGGCTTCTAGATTTTTCCTCTTCAGTTTTTTTGTCACCAAATTAGTTCCTCGAAAAAGAGCAACATCTTACACTAATCTTCAAAGATTATGTTACCAAATTAGTTTCTCTATGATCTAAAATGTCTCCACATGCGTTTTTATGCTACTCAAGTTGTGACGCTGAATGGATGAATTTGGTAGTGGTTATCCCTTTGAGGGATTAGTTTGGTGCAAAAAAAAAAAAATCTTTGTAAGACCTATGTTGGTGGCGCTCTAGTCTTTGGAGAACCTAGTAGGTTTGCTTCAATATATAGTAACTAACCTACGTCATTGAGGAGGGATGAGGCAATGTTGTTGCTACAGTCTTGATTTCACCTGTGTTATTAGGATGGAACAGTGAAAAGTCAAATGGCTGCTTTTTAACATAGAGTAACTGATAGGTTTCTGGATATGAAACCTATCTGACTTGCACTCACACACAAACAAGAACTCAAATTGTAAAAAGAATGGGTTTCTGTATTATTAGAGAACAATGTACAAGTAACGTGGTTTATACGATAGCCTAATCCCCCTCTTCTAGTCAAAGTCCAGACTTTACAAAAGAATACTCAAAAGCTGGTCTCTCTACCAGACCCCCCTTGCCTTCTTATAGAGGCAATCCACTTCTAACTACCCAACAACAATTAATTCCTAAACTGTTAATACCGTTCGGCTTCTAACTCACTTTCCCCCCTGCTTTTATACTGTTCGGCTTCTAACTCAGTCCCCCTGTCTTTATACCGTTCGACTTCTAACTCACTTTCCTCCTGCCTTTATACCGTTCGGTTTCTAACTCACTTTCTTCCCAGCCTTTATACCGTTCGACTTCTAACTCATTTCCCCCTGTCTTTATACCGTTCGGCTTCTATCCTAAACCCATTATATCCTATTATGTTATATCCTATCAGGAAGTGTTAGGTTTCTTGGTGACAAGAAACCCTGTTAGTTTTGGTTTGGTCCAGAAAAATACCTGAGACCTAAAACTGGAAAACAACTTTATTCGAATACAGCCAAGGGACAATGCTTCCCTTCTCACAGGATGTCACAGATCCTGTCTATTCCTCTCAAATACAAAAACAACGTCCCCTCTACAAGACACCCCCTTACCTATATATAGTCTCCCCCCTAGGAAAACTATAAGCCTAACAACCCCAAACCACCTAGCAACCTATGTTCTGTTTTTAACTCCCTTTCTCCTAACATAGACCCTCATAATCCTATCAGTAACAATGTTAAAAGTTTGTTGTACAACACACACTTGAAGAACTTGAATGTAGTAAAACAGTTTATTTTCTTATTACACGGTTACAATTTTACTTCTGTATATATAGAGTACAAAGGAGCATTATACAAAAGGTCAAGGCACTTCCTTAAACCCTAACCTAATAGTTGGGTTCCCATACATAAATACTACTACTACTACTACTACTACTACTACTACTACTACTACTACTACTAATAATAATAATAATAATAATAATAATAATAAAGAAACATTACATTTCAACACAAACAGTAGGGTCCTTAATGATTAAGGCTAAAGACATGGGTTTTATCTTAAGGTAATCATAACAAATCTCATTTTCAAAACCTAAACAACGAAGAGATTTTTGTAAATAAAATTTATACCCCTTAGTGGTTGAGTGAAGACTCTTTGATTCTTTATGTAGGTCATGGAAAAGAGCAACTTCAAGATAGTGACTGATGATGAGATTGACGTTGCACATTCAGGCCAATATCTTCTAAATCTTCCCATTACTGTTGATGAGTCTAAGGTTTGTGCATAATTCACATTCCTTTAATGGTATATTTAGATGTCTGTTTTTGATGTTAGTAGTTGCTCATATCTGTATTTTTGCTGATGAAGCTTGACAAGACACTTCTGAAGAAATATTTTGCAGAGCATCCTCATGATGACCTTCCTGATTTTTCTGATAAGGTATGGCTCTTAATCTAGTGTAGGAGGTACTTATCCCAGAGAATTTCATGGTTCCGTGGGGTTTGTTATTTTATTATCTGGCTGGGAATCTGTATATGTATGTGTCAGTTGTTCCCTGCCCCATTTTTAAGTTATTGTAACATCCTTAAAATCATTTCAGGGGAATGACCTTTCATTTTCAAGTTTATTTATTTTTGTTACAAATGATAGACATTCTACAAGCTGTTTAAAGTTCAAAACCCTAACAACTGGCTTAGACAATGTTATATTTAAAGTTCAAAACCCTATCATCCTTGTTCGAGAAACAGAATCTTAAATTTTTTTATGAAGTTGTGAGTTTTGGACCAAATCATGAATCACATTGATTGATGCCACTGACTTTTGGTAGTGGTCCAATATCGGATGTTGTGATGTTAAGTTTTTAAATGAAGACCAGAACTTTGTAGACATCAGATACTATTTAGTTTTTGTTACTTGCTTTGTTTGATGCTGATTTATTGTTGATCTTTCCATCTCTCTCTCTCACACACACACCATTGTATACTTGCAGTAGAGGCTGGTTCACAATTATTATTATAATTATTTTAGTTGTTTGCAGTAGATTGGAAAAAATTATAGTTCCTCAAAATAAGTGAGCTGAACCAGCACATACAAATTCCAGTCTAGAGATTGTTGTTGTCCCTTGAGTTTAGTCTGATTGTGAAATGGCAAGCTAACAAAGCATATTATTTTAGTATGTTATCTTTCGTCGTGGCATCGGAATTGATCGAACAAGTGACTACTTTGTCATGGAGAAAGTGGACATGCTTATTGGACGGTTTTGGGCATATCTGTTGAGGCTAACTAGGTAAGCAGACTCAGTTTGGAATATTTAGTAGTTGACGCTATGAATATCCACTATTGATTATTATATTAGCTTGTCTCAGCAGGACATGTAAAAGGCCAATATGAAATAATTTATTGTTTCCATGGGTTATAGTCAATATGAGCTTCGTTGGTGTAGTGAAAGGCCATAAATTTTAATCTATTCATGTATGTACCATAATATAAACAGCATGCTTCTTTAGGTGCTTTTTTCCCATCCATCTTTAGAGAGCTGTACTGCTTGCAGGTTGGAAAAGCTCTTATCCAGAAGGTCAAAAAGGAGAAATAAGAAAAATCCAAAGGACAATGAAATTAACTCTGAAGTAGATGAACAGGACCTTTATGTTGAGCGAATACGTCTTGAAAATATGCAACTAAGGTTGTAAAATGCTTCTCTCTCGCTCTGCGTCATTGTTCTTGCTACTGCTATATTTCTTGTTTTCTTATTTTCTTTCTGGATGCGGATCAGTGCCTTTATATAATTTATTAATTGTAATAGAAGCTTATTGAATGAGATGAATTTTGGCATGTAAGATTGACCATCATCTGCAAGTTGAATGTTAATTCTGAAAATTGATTGTTGGAATCTTTCATTCAACTTACTATTTAAATTCTCAGTCTATGCTCTGTACCACATAAAATTTTGGTACCGAATGTTCATTACTCTGGAAATACAACCATCTTAGTAGTGTAACCTCAATATTAGGTGAAGGTCATGAAGCAACTGTCTTTAAAGCTTTAAATTAGTAGGTAAAGATGCATGAATGGTTTTATTTTATATTTGTAACATGTTCCTTCACTTAAGAGCCCTTTGGCTTTGTAGTATCAATAATTCACTGGTCACCTCACCTACCTTTTACAGAATTTGTCGTTTTATTAGAAGAACAAGGACAGCGAACTTTATACTCTAGATCGTGTGAACCCAGAAAGTCTGATACATTGTCCTGAACTAATTATCCTAGAAACTTGTTTGGTGACTGAACTATCTCTAACAATAAACAATGACAATTTCTGAGATGATTGTCAACTTGGATTGAGGTTTTTGGTCTTCATTAAGCTTGAGTACATGAACATGGAGAATTTTTGTGTTGAAAATCTCAAACTCTAATACTTTGTACTGAATAAACTATTCTAAAATCTTGTTAAGTGACTAAACTATGTCAAAAACTGAAGTTGTTATATGAACTCATATGAATGGTTTTATATTACACTTCTAGCAATAAACATTGGTCGTTTCTGAGATAATGGTCAACCTGGATTGATGTTGTTGGTTAGGTTCAGGGAACATGGGGAATTCTGTTGTGGTGAAAATATAAAACTCAGAAAAGTGAATTTGAGTACAATCTTAAAAAGTGAGTTTATGCCTTATTCAACACTACATACTCTTCGAAGATGGAGTTTATGCCTCATCCATTTATATGCTAAATTTTGACCATATATTTAATCAATATGAGATTGCCAATACATCTTCTAGTTCAATATTAGCCTGCTAGTGGATGACATAATAGCCCTAACAAACCTTGCTAGAGTAGATTTTGATACCATCTCAGAAAGTGAATTTAGGTCTAACTTATGCCTACAAAGCTAGCCTGCAGGGTAAGACTTTTACACACTTACATACCTTAATTTGGTCGTATCTTTGGTCATTATGTAATCTCTGATATATGGGATTGGAAATTTTTCAACTGTCTTAAAGTTCCACATATATTTAGTATATCTACTGATTTGTCTTTGAAGTATATTATGTTTCTTTCTCACCAAAATGCAGTGCTTATGCATTTTGTTTTTCATAAGTTTTTAATGTGTTGATCCTGTCACTCATGTGATTATTTGCTGTAATTGCTAGTTGTCGTAATTTGCTGGGCAAGACCTTAATCCAAGAACCGACATTTGATAGGATGATTGTTGTTTACAGGTAGATCTTCCTTATACATCAAACCTCTGTTGAAAATTTAAATCTAAGAAGCAAATTATTTTTCAGGAGAGCCAGAACCAAATCAAAAGATGAACGAGGAATATTTGTGAAGCATTTTAAAAACATTCCGATGGCTGATATGGAAATAGTTCTTGTGAGTTACCTCATTGTGAAGACTTGATATACTGAATATTAAGGTTAAAAGTTTGAATGTCTTCTGCTACATACTCAGCTGAAATATATATATATATATATATATTGAAAACGAGTACAGAGTGTTCAACCTATGGTAGCTGGCTACAATAAAACAAAGTCTGGAAACATCTTTTACTCAAACTAGAAAAGACATATGCCATTAAACAGAAATCTAACATGAATCTCTTATAATTTTTATTAATAACTTTTCCCGAGTACTAGTAATGACCTTTGTCAAGAACTTCTTACTTGACAGCCAGAAAAGAAAAACCCTGGATTAACACCAATGGATTGGGTCAAGTTTCTTGGATCAGCTATAGTTGGGCTGGTTAGTCTTTTAACCTTGATTTATTGTTTGTTTAAGTGTTCTTGATTTCCATCATCCTGAACTATTGAATCTAATGTTCTTAACAGGTTGCTGTAGTTAGTTCACTTGAAATGCCTTCAGCTGATTGGTGGGTCATCATTGCTGTTCTATCCACTGTAATTGGTTATATTGCCAAGACATACTTCACGTAAGTATGTTGTTGCTTGTTCCCTGTCATTGGTGATATATGCTGTTAAGATTTTCCTTTCAGCAAGCATACTGAGTAGATGTAATACTTTTAACAAGTGTTGTATCTACAAGGACTTAATTAAAATTTATAGTAACCATAATTTGTATTTGACTGGAAGTGAAATCTATAGAAAATAGTGTTTCAACACGATTTTAGTTCCAATTTCAAAAGTAAAATCTGCTAGATTTGGAATAACAATGCTAAGTATCGAGATTGAACTTCACCTATTTTGTTTTCTGTACTCTTGATTATGTGTGTGTGTGTGTGTATCCGCTAAGTTACTTGGTGATATTGAAGTTCAAGAATCCTTCTAGATCAAGTCTAGAACTATAACTTCTGATTCCTCAGTCATCGTAATAATATCCTTGCTTTAAGCTCAGAACTTGAATTAATTAATAGAAGATTATGTATGTGTGTGTGTGTGTGTGATTCAACCTCAAAACCTCAAATTTAAGATTTGTTTTCCAACCCTAACCTAATTATGTTAAAGAAGATGAGTGATCTGTGTTTGTGTGTGTTGTGTGTGTGTGCTCTTCTTTCAGTTCGAAAGCATAAAAGAGAGCTTTGGATCTTCTTTTGAGTTGATTGAAGGCCTTCTTCTCCTCCTTGGTGCTCTTTTAGACCTCTCTCAAACCCTCAGCAAAGACACTACCAACCAAACCCTTTTATATTCTACAACTTTGCTCAAGCAAATCCTATGTGTAAAGATGAAAAATGTACCTTCCCTTGAGTGAAATTGGGGCCAAGAGATCCAACTGCTTGTGCTGATTTTTGCTCAAGCGAAAAGTGAGTCACCTAAGCAAATCCTTCCCTGCATAGATGGCTTGATCTAAGATTATAAATTCTTATGCTTTCCCATTTTTCTAAGTTGTTTTTTCTCTGTCCTTGATTGGTTGTTTTCCCATCAAATTTAGCACTTGCTCCTGCAAAAAGATATACAAAAGAAACTATTCTATAATGAGAGGGACTATGATCTAAGTTAAGGAAAATAAAGTTGTTAAGCACCCAATAAAGATCATACTTTAACTGAATGTTGCCACTTCACAGCTGTGAAAATTGCCTTCATATAGCTCTGAAACTAGATCTATTTTTGTTGGACACTAATCTATAGAAATCTCTCCACTTGTTGACTTGTTAAATTGTTGTCTCTTCATTTTCTTTTTCATACTAATTCATGTAGATTGTTGAATTGTGTTCACATTATCATTGTTACACTCCACTAACTTGAGGTGTATGGAAGTAAATGCATTTGAATATATTTAACCATCGTGGGCACTAATTTATTTTCCCCGTAGGTTCCAACAAAACATGGCTCAATATCAAAATTTGATTACACAGTCAATGTATGACAAACAACTTGACAGTGGAAAGGGTACACTTCTTCATTTATGTGATGATGTCATTCAACAAGAAGTAAGTCCCAGCTTCATGTATTGATATTGTTTTTCTTTTCCTTTTAAATTAAATCATTTTTGATAATTTTTGTTAATGATTTTAGAATTGTTGCTCTAGTGGTACCTGAGACTTGCCAACTTATTTCTGCTCAATCTTCAATCTTTCTTCCTTCAGTTTGATTCTGGATGATCTGGGATTTGATTGAACTCTTGTTTCTTCAATTTTTTTGTTTTTGTTTCTGTGGGGTGGGTGCTAATTGATTTGTTTTTGCTTCAGTACCTACTGGTTTGTCCATGTAATTGTGCTTTGATTTGGTGTTTGGTTCTCTTTTGGGTGGATTTACCGTTCTCATGTATTGCTGTTACCATAAAATGTCATTTGGCGGTGCTGCTGTTGGTGTGAAAAACTGTCAATGTAGTTCCGATTTAAGGTTGCTTAATTATCGTAGTTCTCATATATCTGCCTGAATCTTACTGTTCCATTCAAAATTAAAATTAATATATTTTGTGTCATAAGATCCTAGGCAGTTAGTTGTCTTAATTGAAAGAACACTTGTGAATTTGTCCCGTGAACCCAACCCTATTGACATGATATTTTATTAAAATTATATGTACACACACACACACACACACATATATATATATATAGACACACACACACATTCTCTTAAATACATAAATCATCTATTTTATATATGGTGTTGTACAAAAATTTTGGATGGAATTTTTAGTGCTGCTGCTGATATTATTTAATGGCATGTTAAAAAGGCATGTTCTCGTATAAAAATTTATGGCAATTACTACCTGTATATTATGTGTTATATGATTACTGTGAGCAATATGTTTTATTCTCTTTGACTATATGTTTATGACCTAGTTGTGTTTGACTATAAAATCAGACAAACCTAACCTAATATGTATAATTATGATTGGGTTAGATAATAGGTTCATTCAAAAGTGACACACAATCAGCATTGCAAATATCCCTAAACCTAACTGGAGTCATGCAAGTTGCTTTTTCTGAATGCTGAGAAGCACAAATGAAAACTATTTTGAATACTACATTGTTAAACCATACAATTTTAAAATATAATGGTATGTGTCTGTTAATATTAAAGGAACATTGATAGAGTAGGGATTTTATATATTGGTTATTAAAATTTATCATCTTGGTGATATGTCCTCGTGCTAAATTTATGACGGTTTCATTCACCGAAACATGCATGTGTAGGTGAGAGAGAGAGAGAACCACATCACCTCGTTTGTTGTTTGTTTGATCCGTACTGCCACACTAAGAATCCATTTGCTGCTACACCAAATTGATATACGAGAATGGAATGTTAAACAATATAGGATGAGTTTCAAACCAACCTTTCATTTCGATTGGTGGATTTTTTTGGAAATTCATCTGATATTGTGTGCACACTCCTGCATGTGTGTATAAATTAGGCTTATTTGAAGTTCTAGTTTGACCACTTCTTTTAACAAGTTTATATGCCTATGTCTTCTTACAAGGGCGGAAAACCTATCCTATTTGTTAGCAACCATGATCATATAGTAACTGTAATTGCTCTCCAGTATACATATAAAGATTAAACTATGTAAATTAAAAATTGGTTCATTCTAGATAGCAAGTCTCAGTTATAGGGTGAACGCAGGAGTTGGACATATTAGGGTCTCGGTATAGAAAACCCTACTTCATTTCATCTTGCTTGACAAGACTCACTACCCCCACTTCCAAATAATAAGGTGGATATTCACTGTTTTTAGGTCTATAAATATACCACTAGAGAGCATCACTATAAATAGCACACATTGAATGCTTCCGGCTGAAGGTCCCTCAATATCTTTGTCAGGAACAAAAGCCATATTATTTGATACTTGAAAGCAGTGTAGCACATCATTTACTTCACTGTTATCTTATATGAACAGAAATTAAAGTTGAAAGCTTGGTGAACCTAATTTCCTAAACGCAACTCCTTTAAACAATTCCCTTCTGTCAAATGTTCCCTAACAGAGTGAAAAGTATAGGGATACTGTTTGGAATGTCAGCTTTTACTTCTCAAATGCTCTCCAATTTGCAATTCAATTTTTAAAAGTCTAATAATATAAGAAATGAAAGTTTGAAGATTTTGAAAGTGTGCATGTATCTGGGAACTTAATATGGTTGCATCATCTTTTATTTGGGTCTTAAGATTTTGCTACTACTAGATATTTGGTAATCAAGTGGTTAGATTGTTAGAAGATATTTTTATAGATTCTAGTTGCTCCGTGTATTTAGAGTTTGGGTTCTCAACTGAAATTTAAGCATGTATGCACCGTGTAACTAACCGCCACCAATCTGTAATTCTTTAATGTGTAGGTCAAAGAGGTAATAGTTTCATTCTTTATTCTGATGGAACAGGGCAAAGCTACACGACAGGTACACACATGAACATAAGATATTAGGAATCTTGTTCTTTTGTTCTCTATGCCACCTTCTCTGTATTTAGAAATTCTATTATATACTTAAAAGAGCAAGATTTTATTAATGCTGTCTAAGTACTTACATTAGTTGTTTGGTATATGACTCAGGATCTTGATCAATGGTGTGAGGAACTAATCAAAGAAGAGTTTGGTGAGGATTGTAATTTTGATGTGGATGATGCTGTTGAGAAATTAGAGAAATTGGGAATTGTTACTCGGGTGAGATTCCTCAAAAATATTTCTTTTTATTTTGTAGTGCTTATAATAAGTATATAATACTATATCTCTCTAGAGTTACATTTAAAGAGTGAGTTGAGTTTGTTAACAGCAGTAGGAAATTTCATATGTTTCTTTAAAATGAAAGGTAAACTTTAGAGATCATGAGGTTTTTCCTTTATTGCGGCATAAACAAACTTGTCTAAAATTTTATCAAATATGTTGCCTGGAAACCGTTTAAGAATGGTTGAACTTTGTGTTTTGTTTGCCAGTTAGGGTTCATTCTTGAACACATTATCATTTTGTAGAGTTCAACAGATTTTCAGCCTGAATGAGAGCACCAAACAAAATTGAAACTTTTTGTTTTCTTGATTTTGCTGTGTTCTTTCTTCAGTAAAAGCTACTTGGTGTAATGTTATGCCATTATGATTACTAGAAGATAATTTTCAATCATTGTGACCCTTAACTGGAAACTCTTGTTATTCAGGATTCTGTTGGTCGGTATCAATGCGTTGGGTTAAAACGGGCTAACGAAATCATTGGCACAACTACTGAAGAGCTTGTTCTTAAGGCAAGACAAGGAAACATGGCTCCTTGATGGTGATGTCAGAAGGTTCTTATCTGTCTCATGTACATGTTTGTGTTGGTTCATTATGATAAAATCCAGAAATTACCTTTAGTTAGAATTTTCCATTACACACTCTTAGATTGATGTCCCCACCTCAAGATGGAAGTTAGTTTCTGCATTCTGTACACAATCTTCTGTGTTTTTCATGTAAGTTTATGTCAATGTGTACTCTATATTTTATTATTTTCCCATTAGTTTGTATTAATAAAATTACAGTGTTTGGATTCACATTATTTTCAATCTTTTAGATATAATTTAGTGTAATTACCACTTTTGCAACTCTAACACTGTGGATTGTCTCAACTTTCTGTGACAATTATAGTTAAACCTTCATTGATGGTGGAATTTGGAAACATGAGAAGTTCTTTGAAAATTGAGAAATGTTAGTTTGTGTGGGCTAATTATTTGTTACTGAAAATATAGGATAAATGGTTTTATGTTGCAATTTCAAGGATATGAATGTTAAAAATAAAACAATGAATGAATAAAAGTGCCCATGTTTAAATTATTGGGATAGAAATAAAGATTCAAACCTAGTAAAAGAAGAGTTGAACATATGTTTATATACACATAAATAATTTTAATATTAAGATTTTTTATAATGGTACTAAAAGTAAATTCGTGAAGATTAGATCTAAAGTGGACAATATCTTAATATCTTACCAACTGTGAAGATCGATATGTGTCGAACCTCTTAACATATATTACACCTACTATCATGGCAAAAATACGTATCAACTAATAAATTATCATTTTGTGCTAGCTATTGAAAAATTTATGAATTTATTATTACAATGATCGTGTGAAATTCTTGTATATATGGTCAACCAATATATTATTTACTCTAAGGATGAGTTTAGGAGTTATTCCTTCTCATTGCATAAAAGTATGAATACAATATTATTCTTTTCTAGTAAGTATTTATAGCTTTAATATCAAATTTAATTTTATGTAACGAATCTAATATATATCCATCTATTACCACTTCTTTTAAATAGTTGATTTCTTATCGTGTAATTTTTTTAATCTATACTTCTATTTTAACTTTAAATTGAATTTTAATAATGTTTAGAAGAAAACATAAAAATAATCTAGTGGTTCAATATACAACTTGTGTTTGAAAATATATATTTAGTATGAAGTTTAAGTATGATTATAGAATAGTTTTTATATTTAAAATATGTGATTATACATTTTGATTGTATAAAATTAAATATTTATGGATGAATTTTGTTTTATAGACTTTTATATCATTCAAAATAGATTTAAAATTATATTATAAATCACAACGTCTTAAATAATAAATTGAATATGACTATACCTTAGTAGGATATATTATTAAACCTAAATTGGGAATATCTTCTAACTTCTAAGAATGATGGTTTAATAAAAACATAACTACGACACCAAAAAATAAATTGAGAAAATAATTTTGACAAAAAATTAAAACAGAAAAGGTTATTAAACCTTAAAATAGAATATAAAATAAAATGTAATTTTAATTATTGATAAAATAAAGAAAATATTTTCATATATTGCTCTTTTGTACTAAGATAAAGCTTAGGCTTATGAATGTAATTTCACTTCTTAAACATTCGGAATTAATTTTATTCTTCTGTTAATTCGTGTATTTGCCTCTATTAATTACAGAGTGGTTCTCCCTACACCTCCCTCTTTTCTCCCTGCACCTCCCAAATTACCATTTTATCCCTATTTAATTTAAGTCAAACCTCATTTAATGATTACTGTTTCCTAACCACTATTCCTAACTACTAACACCCAACAACCCAACAACTTAACTTTGATTAATAAACCCTAACAGTGCACCTCCCTCACCTCTTTGCTACTGTTCATTATTATAAACCCTAACAGTGCATCTCCTTCACCTCTTTGCTGTTGATTGTCTAAAGCCTAATCAGTGGTGTTGATTCGTGCAAGTGCTGGTGGGATATTGGTGGTGGTGCTGGAGTAGATAAAGGTCGAGGAAGAAGATAAAGCGCGGAGGAAGAAGACCAGCGAAAGAGAGGTTAGTCTGAAAACGCCATAACCGCAGTTCGATCAGCGGTTATGGCCTGCCGCCTTTCGAAAGGCGTTTCCAAAAAGCCGCATCACGATCTGCGGCGACTAGCAACCGCAGTATGAAATGCGGTTATTGTGAACTGCAGCCGCACTCTGAGTTGCGGCGCTGCCAACCGCACTCTGAGTTGCGGCTTGTGCCAACTTGCGGTTTTGAAATTCAAACTGTTCTTCTCTGTTATATATTACATGTATGTATCTGTTATATATTACATGTATGTATTATGTGTGTATGATATGTGTTATTTACGGATGATAGATATGATTGATGAATGATGTTTTCCATTGCACATAAACTCATCATCGTGATTTAGAACATAACAGAACCCAAGTGTAAAATATGTATATTTTGATTCTCGAAATTGGATTTTAGGGCAAGCTTTGTGATTGTACAAAACTATTTTCAACCCAAGCATGGTGATGATGAATGCTGATATATGAGAATGAGAGGAAATAAATTTGTTTTCCCTACAAAATTAGACAATGCCAAAAACATACATGAATGGTAGCTTACTTACAGGTACACTAGTTTACATTATAAATATTCAAAGTATAAGTAAACATCACATAAACAAATATTAAAAACTTCAACAAATATGAATCTGTCCCTTCAGGAAAATGATGCTCGTCCGCGCACATGACGAGCACCTCTACTAGTAGTAGCGGCCTCGTACTCCTCAACAGATCTACGAGCAACCTGTAATGTCTGATTAGTTTGGTCATAGACTACAGCGTTCTGTGTGACGTGTTGACAACTTAACATATCCTGCAGCATCTTGATCACACGCCTCATACCACCCTGAAATGAATATAACCAAAAAAATAAATTAACTACATAAACCAAAATTGATATAATAAACAATAACACTTGGTTTCATTACATACCAACAATCCAGATTCAGGCGATCGTCTACGACGAACTGGGGGCACCGGGATGTCATCCGGAAGGTGTCGTCTCATGCGTGGTGCAAGACTGGGTCGATCATCGTCGTTAGCTGGAAGGATGTACGGGTGGGACACTCGTCTAAACCACGCCAGGTATCCGTCAACACATGCAGAGGGGTCCTCAACTTCAANAGCACCAGTAACGGCATGCTCTACATACCTCAACCAATTTTGATCAATCATATGAATCTCTGGCNTCGGAAGGTCCTCAGGCGAACGTGGTATGATTTGCTGAAAACCGAACTGACGCAACACGCGTTCAGGCAGATGCCGGTGAATCATGTCGCCTAGTCGGATCCATCCTGAAAACATACATATGGCTAAGAATGGACAAGTACGTNTGTGCGACCTGTATGGATACCAGATGATCGCATCATACGTGAGCCCATCCAGATATCTCCGCCCCTCCGTTAGACTCCAACCCTGTCTCGAAGGTATGTATCGTGAAGCTCGTGGATGGAGATCTGTGTACGTATCTGAGACGCGCCTCCTTCCCATCCCAGGAAGGTGCTCATATATCCAACTCTACAGAAAAATTACTTATTTATATTATTTTACACATTCCTAAAATATATT
>NW_014543262.1:3888343-3903943 GCF_000741045.1 Vigna radiata var. radiata | reverse complement strand
AATCTAAAATCATAATTAATACCTAATCTAAATTACATTAATAATAAATAATATATAAAATTTTATAAACTTAAAAAAAATTAACAAACAACCTAAAATTAAAAAAAAAAAACGTTTTGAAAAAAAAATCGAAAAAAAAAAAATCCTAAACCGCAGTTCAAGCTGCGTTTCCCTTAAACGCAGTCTGAACTGCGTCTCGCTTCAACCGCAGCTTGAGCTGCGTTTCACATGCACCCCCCAATCGGAAACAACCGCAGTTCGAACAGCGGTTCCTTGAGGACGCTGATCGAGCTGCGACTCTTCCTAACCGCCAATCCACTTGCGGTTGCACAGTGTTTCTCCCATGCACCCCACTTCAAAACAACCGCAGATCGAACCGCGGTTGTTTGACGGACGCCGTTCGAGCTGCGGCGCTCCTTAACCGCAAAACAACTTGCGGTTCCACTACCATTTGCGGTTAACGGACCAGATCCCAGATCTACAACTACAAATCTACAACTACAGTGGTGGAGAAATACTTACCTTCCTGCTAGCTAGCTCGAGCTACTGCTACACTGACACCCCCACACGATAGCACCAAGTTACGAGCGAGCACGGAGGATGCACTGGAAGAAGGAGGGGATGCACTGGTTGGAGGGGAGGGAAGGGGAGGAAGACTGGTCAGGGAAGATGAAAATAGGGGTGTAGGGTTTTTTTGAATTGCGGCAGAGTTACTTTTTATAAACCCAAGACCATAGCCTGATAGGGGCACAGTTGAAATTAAAAGTGACCAGAGAGATGCAGGACGAGATGCAGGAGGTGCAGGGAGAATTACTCTTAATTACATGCTTGAGTTAAATTCCCTGGAATCTTTTGTCGTTGCGCGACGTTCATTATCGTTTCAAAGGAATTTTAATGCTTTAATAGCCCTATATGACAATTTTAATACCATTACTTTTTCATAACTGCCTTTTTTTTTCATTAGATAATATGAATTAATATAAAAATCATTCAAATGTCGTTTAATTTTGTGTCAGTTTGAAGATAATTGTATAATTATGACAATAATATTCTAAATGTGACTTCTTAAAGTATAAAGAAAAATAGGATTTGATTTAAATTTAAAGATAATGGTACTCATAGATAATAACAATGTATTTCAATTTAAGTTTAAAAAGTAATAAAAATTGTTCTAATTTAAAATGAAGTATCATATTTGAATTTGAATATAAAGATCCAATTATGCCATCAAAAGTCGGTTATTATATGATTATATCAAATGCACAGTTATAAACTTTATATATAATGTACATGAAAAGCATATTCAATATTATTACACCACATTATTCTCTATATTTATATTATCAAATATTCTCCCATGATAGTTGAAAATTTGTTCCTTTCTTACATCATCCTATCCTATCTTATGCTCTCATGAATAGGAATAGTAAAAAAATTTGTGCCCTCGGATATCTGCAGATAAAATTTGTAACGGATAATTGATATCCGCTGATATTTACTACTTGAAACGTGTGGATAGTGGGTATTTTAATATCCGCTTACAAACGGGTCGGGTGCAGGTATTATACTATCTGTACCTACGGATATCTGCTATCCGCAAAAAAATAAAAATAAAAATTTAATTTTTATTTTATTAAGTTAAATCTAATTAAAATTAATATTAATTTATATTTTATAAGTTAAATTTAATTAAAATTGTACTATATGAAATATAACGATCGAAATTAATTTTCATTCATGGACAATTAACAATTATTTATTAATAGGTCAAATTGGCTTACTCTTTACAAAATATAAAATATACAGCGGTATTGATTATTGATTATTGGGTTTGATTGCCTAATATACTGCACTAATTAATAGGTGATATTGTCTTACTCTTCACAAAATATACGGGGTATTAATTATTGATTATTGGATTTGATTGTCTAAAAATATACTGCACTAATTAATAGGTGAGATTGTGTTACTCTTTACAAAATATACGTATTAGTTATTGATTATTAGATTTGATTGCCTAAAAATATAATGCACAATCAATGGGCAATGGGCTTGCCTGCCATCTATAAATATACAATTGATCTCTAGGTACAATCTTCCTCTTCTATCCTAATAAAATTTAGACCTTTTAATATCTTGAGCGTCGCAGTGTAATATGAAAGGACGACTGTCGAACCAATTCAACCAAAACAAAAATTAAATTTTAATTTAATTTATATTATATTTTATATATTTTTTTGTAATTTTATTTAAATTTTATTTTAATAATTTATAAAAATATATTGTTTTAAATATTTGCGGGTATCCATAGATATTCGCGGGTTTTAAAATATCTGCGGATATTTTTTAAGCTGGTATCCATGCGGGTAGCGGGTCGGGTAGCAGATGAATTTTTTTTATTGGGTCAGGTTACGGATAGACAATATCCGTGCCCGACCCGACCTCTTGTCATTCCTACTCATGAATTATATACCAACACCACATCAAAAAACACATGACAAGTTAGAATAATTTTAGATTATATTAAAAATTTAAACATAGCTTTATAACACACAAACACCTCTTAACAAGTCATACATTACATTCAGGCCATTTCACGTATAGATAAGCATATGAAAATCTTTGAAAGACTAGTTTATTGAATAGACTTTAAGACTATAACTATATAATGATTAGACAACACCCCTTCCAAGAGTATGACAAGGTAAATTTTATCTAATGCGGTCAATCTCTTACCAATTGCACAGAAAAGAACCATCACCCGACTTTCACAACTAGGTATCTTTCTCTAGATAAGTCCAATACTTAGTAGAGTCAGGATAATCTCATATCGACATATGCCATCAATAACTTCACATATCACCATACACAATAGTATTCCTCCACTAGGAATAATTACATTCTCATTCCACATAATTCACATCAAAGCATAACAAATCTTTCAAAATTTAAACTAATTTTGCCATTGGATAATAGCAGATCCTCACCCAGCAAATTCATGTCTTGCTCAACTAGTGTCCCTTAGGAGGAGACTCGTCCAATGACCACAATACTTTCCCAACGATGCTACCTTAATGCTATTTGACTTTACTTAAAACCTTCTCGCTCAATTATATATAGGTTTGCTCAACGAAAGAGCATTGGGATTAAATTTCCTAAAAATTCGCCGAACGAGACTCTTTTGTTCAACAATCAAGCACACATCTTACTCTAAGGGTTTTTAGCATTTTCATACTTACCCAACTAGGCTTTAGCTTGCTCAACACCACTTTTGGCAAGCTCGCCCAACGAGAAATAACTAGCCTAGCGAGTTAAAGTGTTGGAGTTCTCGGACTTGTAATTTTTCATTCTTGCTCATTAAGTCATATGTTTGCCCAACGAGTCTACGTAATTCTACAAGTCATTTTTTATATGATTGTGCTCCTATGCAACCTACTTAGGATTTTCACTCAGTTGAAAACACACAAAATTTTACTCATACTACATCTTCAAACAAGTCCAATCAGGTCACACAAACAACTCTAAGGTACCACGACATAGATAATTCAATCACATATCAAACATCAATTCAATCATTTACTTTATACATTTAGAATCAACATTTTAAAACATATTTCATACAAATCATTACCATAAAATTCAACTTCATTAATCATCTATAATTAAATTTAAATCTAACTTCTCTTACCTATTGTAAAACACACTCGTGTAGGAATGTTCGTAGAACTTCATATCATCTAAAATACTCTAACTACATACTGAAAAAACTAAGCATATTACTAAGATCATAGTCCAACATAAATTTACTCTGAGCATATTTGAGACACATACATGAACATAACAGCTAGTTGCACCTCAATTTTAAAATGCCTCTAAAAATGGAGTAAAAGTGAACTTATCTTGTTTTCAATCATGACCGGACATTTATGAAGAATTGTGTGTGATAACTCCACTTTGATTCCTGATCACCAATCCGGTGAACAATTTAGTTAAAAATATAAAAAAAAAAGTTTAAAAAAGTTTAAATTCTTTTTAGTAAAAATAGAATACTTTTATAAAATAAAACTCGATGATTTAAAAAGCTATTTATAATTCAATTTTTTAATAATAAAATAATTGAACATCATATTTTAAAAACTATATCTACTATTTTTTTATACCTTTTCTAGATCGTAGCAACCTCGTTATAATTTTTTTAAATTCTTTTAAAAAAATGTAAAGTTACAAGAAACCAAGAACACTCTTATAAGTTATTAAGTTGTTTGTGCGTATATGCTTCGTTGGAATAAGGAAGGATAGAATATAATAAGTGAGTTAAACAAAAGAAATGACAATAGGAACCTCACATTTTTAGTACGAGTAAATGACTTCAGAGTGTTTATCAAATTATTACCATTATTAATTTCACTTATTGAATAAATAAATGAATAATCTTTTGAAAAATTAAAATTAGTTTATGTAAAATTAAAACGTAAAAAATGAAATATGTTCTATGAGAAAATTTCTACACATATAACTTATGATTAAACAAAATTCATTTTTCTCTTGCAAAAAGTTTATTTAAATATGAGCTTAGAGTTAAGCTTGAAATATTTTAAACCAATAACTTAGTTTTTATATTATTTTTTTTCGTAACACAATTTCTCATTTTCCATGCCCTTTAATATTATAAAGTTATATTTTATCAAAACTTTTCTCTTAATATTATTACACTATTTACTATACTTTTTAATAAAATATTCTATCCTTAAGAAAAAATAACGGGTTAAAAATCGATAAAAAAAAAAACTAAACTATAGATTGTTAAAAATACCCTCCTAATTGTAAAATAAAAAAAAAAAATTAATTTATATAAAAAATTTTGAAATAGGTTTTTCAAATTACTTAGTAGTTTTTAGTTTTCCATTTTTATTTAATTTATTAGTTTTCTTTTCCTAAGCTAACCTTCAAAGGTGTGGATACTTAGTTAAGGTAACATTAGTAAGTAACATACATATTAAGATAACTCCAATATATTATGATTACCTTTTTGTGGATTTTCTCCTAAAATGAAGGTAACTTCATTATTGTCCTTTTTGTACTTAAACCACTATTGTGAAGCTTTTTGACATATCACATCAGGATCTTCAATCCTTCTGCAAAAGCACGTTCTGAGAATTTTGGAGAACTTACTACCACTTACTCTTTACATAATTTGAGACTAGTAGATTTTTCTGTCAGTTAATATCATGATTATAAAATACTACATTTTAAGGCTATTTATTACTCTTAAAATTCTATTTGTGAAAGTTAAGTTATAAATTTACATATTTGTTTTACACTGATTCCAAATGTTTCCATTAAAATAACAAGTAGTCCTACATGTTCAGGAGTCAACATAATAGAATATTAACATCATTATTGAATAGGTAACATAATATGGATTATTCATTCATCCCAGAGTCATTAAAATTTGTCCACTAATTGTGACATATTCTCCAAATTTTAGGCCACATTTGCCACTTGCATTTTCCTAGTATTCAAAGTGGCCTGCAAATTGCAATGATGAGTGAACAATAAACAATTCCATTCCCCAAACGTAGTAGTTATTGATTTGATAAAATGCTTTTGACTGCCACGTAACATGTTTTGAAGTTATACTGGATAATTTACCCCAAAAGGAACATCTTTTTCATTTCAGGAATCTGAGAAGGAAAAAACAATAGAGTTGGATTTCTGCCTACACTTTCTATTTACAAGTTGGAACAAAAAATCAGAAGCATCCCAATAGGTTTTATGTCAATATATATTTACAACTTTCGGTAGATTTTGACAGAGAAGGGACTTTCACTTTTGGCATTCCTCTGAACAATGATGGCAATTGCTTCGTCCCTGTGCCATTAAATAACTTTGGATCTTCCAAAGGGGCCATGCGGTCACCAAAGGAAACCATCCAAAATGCCAAAAAAATCATAATGGCATTCACATATGGCCTCATAAGATGAAAATGATGAGATGATGGTATTCGCAAACATCCATTTAGCTATTACTGCACACATCTTCGGAAGGTGTGAAAACTGCTGGCACCAATGTGAAAGGATGATCATGGCCTTAGCAGTAACAGGAACAGCTCATGTGTGAGTCACTATGATGAGATTCCAACTGGCAATAAACAACTGATCATTATAAGAGCCTTGCAGTTGCTGAACCTGTAACATTTTGCAGTAAAATTGAAGTTTAAGATGATCAGCACATTAAGATATTCACAGTGTTCACAATTTATTTTTTTTCTCCTATAACTGCAATGAACTGTTAAAATCTGTTTTCAACTTTTGCAATCAGATTCCGGAATGTAGCATTGTCATAACCAAGAAAAGCTGCCAGATATGTTCACAGTGTATAATCATTAGAGAAGGGGCACAAAAGTAAAAAAAGTACATGCCTGAGAACTATTGATCAAACTTGTTGAAGAGAACAACTATTAGCATGTGATTAATATTATAAAAACAGAACAAAAAGAACAAGTATCTTAGAGAACATTTGATGCCACTGTTTGTCAAGTAGGATTTTTACTGATTCATTATATATGAGATTGGTTAAAGAAAGTGAATGGATAATTTTTCCCAAGAAGTTCCATACGGATAATAGAGAATGATATTTTAGCTATATCCCATGCAAACACAAGCAAATATTAGAATTTGCAGAAGTAGGTTCTATATTGGAACTAGATCACTCACCTCAGTCAAGTATTTTCAAGCAGATAAAAGCAACATTCCATTGCTGTTCAGTATGACATGCAGAAAGCTTTCAACTTTTCAAATATTTCAATTTCTCAAGAACCTGTTTCATTGACGGTCGAATAGAAAGAGTCTCTTCTGTGCATGTTAATGCAAGCTTTAAAAGGCCCAACAATTTTTCCTTAGGCCCTACTTCCCATAAAGTAGATGAAAATAGCTCAGAACAACGGCCTTCGGTCATTAGTAGCTCTGCCCATGGTACAATGTTGAATCCATTTCCATACTCAGAAAAAGATGGATCAAGTGACTTTCTTCCAGACATCAATTCTAATAACACCACACCAAAGCTGTAGACATCGGCTTTGTCAGAAACCCTGCAAGTGGTGGCATATTCTGGTGCAACGTAACCAAATGTGCCTGCAACATCAGTGGTGGCATGGGTCTCAGTTACCTCAAGCAGTCGTGCCAAGCCAAAATCTGACAGGTAGGCATTATGATCTTCATCAAGTAAAATGTTGCTAGGTTTGATATCTCGGTGAACAATCCGAGGAACACATGAGTAGTGAAGGAAAGCAAGGGCCTCTGCTATGTCTTTTGCTATTTTGTAAATAACTGGCCACTGAACATTCTTCCCTGACCTGTCATGTATGAAAGCTTCAAGGTTCCCTCCGGAAAGGTAGTTGTAAATTAAGAACATTTCAGCCTTCCCTACATAATATCCAATAAGAGTCACAAGATTCTTGTGTCGAATTCTTCCCAGTGTCCTTATTTCCGTTTCAAACTGTTGAATGCCTTGAAACCTACCTATGGACAACCTTTTTATGGCAACAAGAAAACCTGGGGACAGTTCTGCCTTGTATGTTGACCCAAAGCCGCCTGTTCCAATTAGATGCCGGATGCTGAAGTTTCCAGTAGCTGTGGCCACACTGTCATAGTTCAATTCAGTTGGAACATCTTGAAAGGTCACTACCTGTCGCCTCCTTATACTGCTAAGCCGACCAAATTTACTCCTACCAGAAAAGATTACCAATACTATTCCCAGAAGAGTGCACAGCACCACAGAAGCAGAAGCTACCACAACAATAACCAATGTCCTTAATTTTCTCCCTCTATGAGTATGATGCTGGATTTCAAGGGGGACGGGAAGAGAAGCAGGTGAGTCAGAATATGGATCAGGGCAAGGATGCAAGTGCGCATTTCCTTTGTAGCAATCACAGTCACTTGGGTGTTGAAGACGAGGAATGTGACCAGAAAGATTGTTAAAAGAAACATCTAGCTGCACAAGATTGGTAAGAGTAGAAAAAGTTAAAGGTATTTCCCCAGAAAGTTTGTTGTGGTCCACCAACAGAATTTCAAAACTTTTGGCATTTGACAAACTCGCAGGTATTGTTCCAACTAGAGCATTGTGAGACAAATTCAAAACAGCAAGGGAAGTCAATTGGCCAAGTTGGGTAGGAATTTCCCCTGTTAGATTGTTTCCTCCCAGATGCATCCGTTTCATGTTTTGAAGGTTTCCAAACTGATTTGGCAGTGATCCAGATAGCTTGTTCCCACTTAAATCAAGATGCTGAAGCATCACCAAGCCACCTATAGCTGGTCCAATCGACCCATCAATCTGGTTGTATGCTGCTTCAAAATCTGTCAACTTTAGGCACTCCAAAACCGACGTTTGGAAATTCCCACCCGATAGTTGGTTCACACTCAAGTTAACTGACAATGTCTTGAGCTCGTTACAGTTTGAAACTAACTGGTCCGGTAGAGTTCCACTGAACCTATTATTATTGAGAGACAGCGCATAGGAGACTTTACGATTAGCACTAAAAAGATTATCTCCAAGAGAGAACGAAGGCAAGGATCCCACAAAACTATTCCAACTGAAATCATGGCTAACAACAATAGTGTTATTCTCCTCAAAACCAGATCCAACGAAAGCATTCTTTCGAAACCTCCAAACAGGTAAATTAAAGTATTCATCATCACTAAAACCATCCAATTCTAGAAATGAAGGGTCTAGTGCACTCACACCGCAACTTTCTTTCCTAAATCCTTTAAGAGTGCCAGATATATTGTTTCTGCTGACATTAAAGTACACCATACAAGGAACACGAAGCTGCAATGAAGGCAAATACCCCACCAAATTATTAGAACTCAAGTCCAAGAAACTCAAATTCCTACACATCCCCAAACTCTCAGGCAAGACACCGGTAACATAATTCTGCACCAAATTGAGCACCCTCAGAGAGCACAACTCCGACCAGCCACTAGGCAACCGTCCACCAAGATTTGCCCTTGGCGCCCACAGCACCCTCAGACTTGGAAGCAGCAACACCTGATGAGGTATGTTCCCAACAAAGGCATTAAACTCTCCTCTAAAGCCATCATCGAATCCTCCATCATCACGATCCTCAAACAAATCAGTAAGCACAAACACAGACAGTTTCACACAATTAGCCAACTCCTTAGGGACCCTTCCAGTCAGTGAGTTTCTAGAAACATCCAGAACTCTCAGTTCAACAATTTGGCCAATCTCAGAAGGGATTCTACCTTCCAAGATGTTCCCATCAACCAAAAGGGTCCTCAAGTTTCTACATTTGCCAATTTGGGATGGAATCTCCCCAGTCAAAAAGTTACGAGACAACTTCAAATGCTTCAACGAATCACAAGTACCATTCAGAGGAATCACACCAGAAAACTGATTATTCGACAAATCAACGACTGTCACACTCCCATAGCCAATAATCCCACTCGGAATCGAACCAGAGAAGGCATTACCAGAGAGATTAACAAGTTTAAGAGACTGAAGAAAAGTAAAACTCATCTGGGTCGGGACTCTCCCTGAAAAGTTGTTCCCTTGCAGTTCGAGGACCTCGAGAAACCGAAGGTTCCCAACGGTAGCAGGAATCTCGCCGGAGAACATGTTCCCGACGAGGGACAGCACGCGGAGCTCAGACAAGTCGCCGACGGAGGGCGACAACAGGCCGCCGTCGAGACCGGTGACATTGAGGGAAGTGACTCGGTCAGAGAGGCCCCCTGCGACACCACACGCGACGGAGTGCCATCGGCAGAGATTGGAGGAGGAGCGGTTGGTCCAACCGGCGAGGATGTTGGAAGGGTCGGAAGAGACGAAGCTTTTAAAAGAGAGAAGTGACAATGCGTCGAGAGGAATTGAAGCATTGAGAGCATTTGCGTGATGCGAAGTGAAGAAGAGAAGGCACTGAAGAAGAAAGAGAAGATCCATGTTTCTCAGAGACAGTGTGAATAATGAAAATGAGAATGAAAACGAGTTGGCTTTTTCGAAAGATGCGAAATTTGTTTGTTAAGCCATGGTGGGTGAATCTGGTGGCGGAAATACGTCGGCGGCAAGGGTGGGGCCGGAAAATGGAGGTCCGGCGGCAAGTGAGAGTGAGAGAGTGAAGGAAAGAGATGTGAGTGAGAGTGGCAAAGCAGCGAATTAAGTTGAAAAGTTGTGTCCCATTTGGAGCGAAAACGGTAACGTTTCTCTCTCTCTCGATTTTCTAATTAAATATATATATTTTTTAACTTTATAGGTTTGTTTTACGCGCACACGGGGAAATGCTTTTGCGTTTTTCTGACTTAATTTTCATTCCAGCTTTTCCTTGGTTTAAAGTTTAATATAAAATTTTCTTAATAAAACGTAGAAAAAATGATTAGTTTATAACGAAAATTATATAGTAGTTTATTGAACATGAGGATCTAGAATATAATTTTTGTGGAACTTGATCATCTTTGTTGCTTCTTCCAGTTCCAACCACATGTGAATGTTTCATTGTTTTTTGGTGTCATTCTGTATTTAATTTGATGAAACAATAACCCATCAATGGCAAACCCGTGCCTGCCGCTATAAACATTTCTTTTTGGATTAAAATATTACCCCCCATAACAATATTAAAATACACATATATGCTATTAATATAAGCTTTTTTAATATGTAAAACAATATAGTATCATTTTAATTTATTTTATTCTTATGCAAGGAACAATTTGTGAGTGGCAAAACGGACTAATTTAAATATTTCTTATAATAATTTGTCTAGTATATATATATAATGGTATGATACATATAAGAAAACACAAAAGAACTTTCTTTGCTGGGACTGATAAAGTCTAAGTCATAGAAGATGACTTCATCTTAGTTTAATTAAGATTAACATTATAACTAGAATCTGAGTAATCAAGGATTAAGCAGAAATCAAAATACGCTAACAAATAGGCTTAAACATAGTCAACATAGACTTATTCAAGTAAAAATTCATAATAGTAGTTTACATGAGTATTATTTATATGACTATTTATTCAATTACTTATGCATTTTTTATTGCCTTTATGCAAGTACGAAGTGTCTTTATAAACACCTTCAATTAAAAGAAGTGAAGTATCAATATAGGCTTCAGTTAATTTAAAATCGATTTTCATAATTGTGTTAATAATTTTAAAAATTTCTGTATTTTTTAAAGACTTTATTTGATTGACGATAAAATTATATTTACAAAAAAATGTTTAGAACTAAGATAACATCACATGGAATAACAAGAAAAAAAAAAAGATGAGAATAAATTACAAAAAGACTAACTACTTATTTGAATATTGCTTCCTGTGAATAAAAGTTAAACATTAAAAAAGAGAATATGAAACCCACTTATTTATTTTACTTAAGAGGGGGAGAATTCAAATAGATTAAATTATTTTTTGTTTGTAATTAAGTCAAATTTAATTTACTTCAAATTGACTTTTTTTTTTATATATAAATTAAGTGATGAACTATATAGTTTAAATTCGAGATATCCAATCTAATGTAAATAAAATTTATAATTTACTATTTTTAATTAATTTAATTTTTAACTATAACTTTTATTCAACTAAACATATGATTATTATATAATTTGTTTTTTAAATATTTTAGAAGTTTTAAATGTTTACAAATTTTATTTAAAAGATTCCAAATTTTATGAATTGAATGAATAAAAAAAAACAAAATACAAATATTCTACTCATGGGATTGTTTATAAGATTGGACTCAACACTATTAGTTTACAATCTAATTTTATTCGGGCTAAGCATCCTAACCATTAAAATCAAATTAGATTCCTAAATGAAAAAGGAAATTGATGTGACATTTCGGATTTTCCTACCTCGTAAATACAGATATAGGGATGGGTTTGATTATGCGCACGCAATGACATCTTCAATAATTTTATATGAAATATTATATTACCTTGATATCGAGATCATTATAGAATTGACTTAATAATTATTTTGGTCCAATTTTTGTTAAGAATATTTAAAATGGTCACCATTTTATTTTTTTATTCAATATAGTTTTCAAGAATGTAATTTGTGTTCATTTTAGTCTTTTGTTTGTTCAATGTAATCCTAAAGAACGTAATTTCTGTTCAATTTAATCCTTATTTGTGATTCACGGAGTTTGTAAAAAGGACTAAATTGAACAAAAAAAGGACCAAATTGAATACAAATTACAATCTTTGGGATTACATTGAACAAAAAATAAAAATTAGGACGATTTCGAATTTTCCCAACAAAAATTGGGACCAAAATAGACATTAAGCCTTATAAAATTTTATGAATACAACATATAAAAAAATTTCAATTAAATAAGAGTTTTAAAATTAAAAAAATGTAATGATAAATATAGTTGTGAGAGTAAATTGTAATAATATATATATAGAGGTTTATTTATTGTGAGACACTGATAGATAATGTTTTTTAGAAATACTATCTATTAATAGATAGACTCACGTAGATAGCGCTATTTATAATAAAAAAACGTTATTTATGTCATTTTTTGTAATAATGTTTAGGTAGTTGAGTCTCATAGACGATCTTGTCTTAACACAAAGTTTCAGGTACTATGTGTCTCCCTACTAACAGTTATATTCCTCGCCTAACAATCATATTTTTGAATGTGTCAATAGTCGGTTGATGAGTGTGACACCCGGGCACTGACGAGGGCGGGGAGTGATCGTCGATACAAGAGGCATGGAGTGCAAGAGACACAGACAATGAGTGACTCCTGGCAGACTTCTAGTGGAAGGGACACATGGAAGAATCGAACATATACCATAATGAGAGAGATCTAAATAGTGTATAGGTATGGGACTATACAGTTGAAGAATAGCTTAAAGGAATTGATTTGGCTACTCATATCAACAAATGCATTTGCTTTTCGGTAGCCTAACGTATAGGAACTTCATGGTTAAGCGTGCTTAGCTTGGAGTAATTTAGGGATTGGTGACCTTCTGAGAATTTTTCTCGAAAAGTGTGCGAGTGAAGCCTTATGTTGATGTGTGGGGGCAGTCAACAGTCCCTCTAAGTTGTCAGGGCATTACAATGATTTTTCCACTTTAATTGAATATTTTTAATTAGGATTTATTATAATTGGGTTTATTTAGCACGAGATAGAAAAACATGTTAAAAATAGTTTTTTAGTTGCATAAATATTCTCTCATGTTATTTCAATATTCCATGAAATGCTAAGCATCTGGGGTTGATTCTGGTGTAATTTCTTAACTAGATTATGAGGTTAGATGAATAAATTTGTTTGTTATTTTGATTCTTGTTGTAGTTTATTTTTATCTGTCTTTTTTGCTTCTTAATCAAGTAAAAGTAATGATTTTTACATTGCAGCAAGTTAGCATGATGTTAAATCTACATAACATATCAATCATATGAGTCTAGTGCTGTCAAAATGGGTTGAAACTCGTGAGCCGACCCGGCCCACCACGGGTTTGAGCCAGGTTGGGTTGGAAAAAAATGTGAAAATTTTGATGCTATCAATCATATGAGTCTAGTGCTGTCAAAATGGGTTGAAACTTGTGAGCCAACCCGGCCCACCATGGGTTTGAGCCAGGTTGGGTTGGAAAAAAATGCGAAAATTTTGATGCAATTCAATTTGCCTGGCTCACTAAGAACCCGGCTCATCCGGGTTGAACCCGTGGTGAGCCGGGTTGGCTCACCAACCCACCTATTTTTTTTATTAAAATCAAATTAATTAAATTAATTATTTAGAACCTTTTTTTATTGAAATCAAATTAATTAAATTAATTATTCAGAAAGTAATAGAGCCTTTCGTTGTGCTGCTGTCTATTCAAAAGTTCCCCTTTACAAATCAAATCCTAAATTCTCCTCTACAAATCAAACCAAATATTATTCCTCCATTCTTCCAGAGAATGTTGAGGCACTCATTTTAACTCAAAACTAATTGTATGGATTTAAACTAACAGGTAACATTAATATTATTCTCACATGTCTTTAATTATTTATTACTTTGTGTTTCAATATTATTAGTTAACACTACTTTTTATTGTATTGTAGATGGAGATAAAGAAGAAGATGATTCAAGAGAGTATAATGTTGTGGATTTGTCCATTAAGGACTCCAATTTAATAGATGGATACTATTATAGATGGGATATTTCAGGAATATATCATTTGTTTTATCTTATTTTTAGACCTATCTACAAGCATGACAATTTTATCTTGTGCTATATATTTTTGTTAACGGCTATATGTAGTTTCTTGGTCAAACGGTTGTATATGTCTCATTAAACTAAATTGGCAAAATTTTATGCTTGATAGCTTAGAACATATAACAATAGAGTTCTTTTGTTTCATTTTCTTTTACATCAATTGGTCCAATTATTACTGTTTCAATTTGATCGATCAAAGTAACATGTTATAAGAATCTCATAAAAAGAGGGTGAAAAAAAGTTAAGTGAATCAATGAGCCAACCCGTATAACCCACCAACCCGTGGTGGATCAAGTTGGGTCGGGCCGAGTTACCTATTTTGACAACTCTATATGAGTCCAAGGGTTTTTAATTTTAATTGAGAAGTTACTTTGATTAAAGTTAGAAACTTTCATGTGATTGAATGTCTTTTTGCCAATAATTGAGAATGTACTTTGATTAGTGGTAAAAACTTTAACAAGAATTAATCAAGAATGTACTTTGGTTAATTAGTTTTTTACTTGATATAAGAGGTAAAATAATAGACATGACTAGGCATAGTATTATTTAATTGAGAATGTACTTTTGTTAAATATACTATGATTAATTTACAAAGTTCTTGCTTTTAATTGAAAATGTACTTTGGTAAAGAGTGAGAACACCAACAAATCAATTGAGAATTTACATTGATTAATTTGAAAATCTAAGATAATAATTAATTGAATAATAATCTTTAGATAACTAATGACGAATCCTATTTTGAAAATCAACCTATATATTTTCTTTATCATTGTTTTCATCTTTTTAAATCTTTTTATAAATTTATTTCTTTCTATCTTTTTTTTATTCTTTAATCTTTTATTGATCTTTATCTTCTTTATCACTTTTATTTGACTAACCTCTTTTGTATAAATTTTATAAGAACTAATTTGTTAGAAATTAATTTCATGTTCTTTGGGAGACAACTTAAGGTTGAATTTACCCTTTCGATTTTGTTGGTGATGAGTGTATATTTATGCCCACATTTATGTTTTAGAATTCAAATTTTTTATGAGATTCTTGTGCTTAAATGATTGATTTAAAGTGAATTTGTGAGGATTGAATTTATTGGGTTTGAGAATTAAAGATGCTTAAAATATGATTCTTAGTTGCATAAATTATTTTGGATGTTCTAATGTTTATTTGTGCAGCTGAAGTTAGAATTTTATTCATTTAAAAGCATGAAATTGAATGGTCAAAGATGGTCCAATCTGGTCAACTCAGGACTCTTATGCAATTTTGAAAAGAAAGAGATGGCTAATGTGNAATTAAAGGAAAATCTGGACTTATGTGTAAATTTGAATAAAATAAAAAGGGTTGAAATGTAATTTTGGGCAAGTTTAAATCTGTTAGATATTTTTA
>NW_014543262.1:3887009-3887453 GCF_000741045.1 Vigna radiata var. radiata | reverse complement strand
AGCCCTATCTACTTTCTTGAATACTACTAGGCAATACTGAAGTTGCCTTGAAAAGTAGTATTAATTTGATAGCTTCAACGACAACTTATCAGTTGGCTACTATCTTAGCAATATTTAAGTTGTTATAGTTTAGTAATATTAATTTGATCGCGTCAACAACAACGTTATCAAATTTATTGGCCAAGTGGGTACATGCTTGAGCTGAGGTATGGACCAAATGACAATAAAACCCAATAGAAACTCATCTACCTGTCGAGACAGTCTCAGGCTTGGGGGGCTTGTATACCGTATGACTGTACAATCCATGTTATGAACGAAACGACCCACTCTCCCACACGAATTCCCTTCATGACCGTACGATTGAGAGACGATACTGAATGGTTAGACAAAAAGGAGAGATTGACATTAATTATGACCATACAAAGTGTAATTACCATCCTCTAG
>NW_014543262.1:3857876-3886399 GCF_000741045.1 Vigna radiata var. radiata | reverse complement strand
TCTATAAATATAACTAGGAGGTAAGAAGGTAGTGATGACATTTAATACAACATCAATACATCAATTTTTTATTGATTGTGGCATCAAAGTACCTTCTACAAATAACTTCTCATTTATGGACTGATGAGTGAACAATTTGAAATTGAACATTATTCCCATATTTTTAACTTCAAACCCTACATCCGAAATAAGTTATATTTTATTATTATCTTTATATCTTGGAGATATATGATTTGTAATTGAAATACTTAAAAAAAAAAATCTAAAAACTTAAAGAACATAGATTTCCTTACATGAAATATAGTTAACTTTGAGTTTATTGTTATTATCTATATTTGTTTTATGATTTAAAACACTCAACTTTTTATCCAAACATTTATATGAAAAGAAAGTAACAATTTTCAAATTATGCATTTTATTTTGAATTAAATAAGGATATAAGGTTAGTTATCTAACATAAAAAATTTATATACATTTTGTTCTCTATATTTATTTTGTTTTTTATTTAGTTTCAATTAGTCCTCGCATACAATAAAAGATATTTTGTTATAATTGTAAACCAACAATAAGGGTGTGTTTACTTTGGAGGAAGGATTTGGAAGAGAGTGAATGGATAAATTTGAGAAGATTTGAGGGTGAATTAATTATTGTTTATTTAAATGGATTTGAAGGTAAGTGAAAGTGAATTTGGAAGTAAAATTTGTGAGAATTAATGTAGGATATGATTGATGTGACAGATAAAAAAATTTGTTTAATTGGTAGAAATTGAAGATTACCAAAATGCCCCTAGTTATTAAAGTAATATAAAATTATAATTGTTAATGTTATATTTAATTGTAAAAATGTTTATAAAGAGCAAAATATTAACATTAATTATTAAAATTAATTTTTAAAATGTACAAAAATTGTAATTTAGTAAAATGAATTTATTTTTAAATGTAATATTTTTGTAATATAATTTACTACCAAGTGGTATGGTTTTATTTGTTACCGAAGTGAAATTGAATATTTTTGAAGAAACAAATAATTAAACGAAGTTAGAATATTACAGGACATAAAAAAGTGCAAACATAATAACATACAAATATATTTGTCATAGTTTATGATGAAGTTGCTTCTGTAAGGTATGTAAGCAATCTATTGAAACGATATTGTATTGGCATCCCTATTAGACCTCTTGTATGAGATGGATGTAAAGATAGAAAGTCGAAGCACTGTCTGAATAAATTATCATCTTGAATGCTCATGGTCCGTAATAAGTTATGAATTTCTTCTGAAGTTGTATTAGATGAATGAGTCATGGCCGTTAACAACGCATTTTGACGCTCTATGGCCTATACTTGTCGTTCAAGAATTGCACATAGTCTTCTTCTTTCAGTAATTCCCTTTTCCAATTCATCAATGATTCAAGAATCCATCTGATTTGTAGTTCATAAATAAAAGTATGATAACTAATGTAAAAGCAAGTCGAATTGAAATATAGCTAATGTAAAAAATCAAATACATAAGTCAATGTAAGCAAATAAGTCATGTAATACAGTCACGGAATAATAAAGAACCTAATCATCTAAATGGTGTAGAATTAAGTTAACATTATGATTCAGGTTAGCAAGTTGTCGGTTCATGCGAGGGATAAGTTTGCCAAGTTATCTTCAATACGCTGAACCCACCCCTGCATTTGTTCCATATCCTGCATTCTATGTTGCAAGTCTTGTACCCCCACCCCCCTCCCATATTTGAGTCATCATATAAGGATTTGAAGGATATGGAGGAGGTTGCATATGGTGCTCATGTTGAGGACTATGATGTTGTGGTTGCTCTTCGTCTTCATCATCACCAATGTCATGTTGCCAAACACCATTGACATTAACAATATTCAACCTCTTCAAAGAATTAGTTGAAAAATGTTGCCTGATCCCAATCTAAGTACTGACATCGGCATCAAGATGTACTACTGTATTGTATGATTTGGGTGATCAAGACACCGTATGGTAAGGGTGTGTCACCAGCCTTGCATTTAAGCATATGTTGCATGATGTGATGAGGCCAATTGATAGATATATTATTTTTAAGCATCGATAACATAAAGATATCCTTGTGCAATAACTTTGCAAAATTTCCAGGTCGTAGGGTCAACATGTGCACAATAACATGATGCAGAAGTCTATCATTAATATTTAAACAACCAACTATTTTAACTCGTTGACCCTGCATTTCTGGTCTGACCATAGTAGTCAATGCCATGTCCTTGTCATAGGGAAAGTCATCTAGGATATTTTTGAAACACAATTTACGACCCTTGTACTTCAGATGAGCAACATTACACCAATTAGCTGGTTTCAATCTAATTCTTCTCTTGTTCACCTCACTAAGAAGATATCCATTTGCAGAAATTCTTATATTTGAATAAAACGCTTTGATCAAATCCGGATAAAAGGGTTGCTCTAATGTAAGAAAATCTACCACTCCTTCAAATACAAGATGATGTTGAAAATATAAGTCTAACACCGCAAATGACTTGAAATTCATGATTTTGGAACATGTACAATATTTCTTGTGTAGAAGTCAGTGGCGTAGTGTTCCATCTGATGGCTGTCACTAAAGAAATGACACCGATCTAATACATCTGCAACAGATGGTCTGATATATGTAGGAGCTTCTGCCTTAGTTTTAGGTTCTTTTCCCTTACGACTTTTTCTAGGCCTTTTGGATGATGATGATGCCATTTACCAATTACTTCAACAAAACAAAAAATAAAAACAATAACAAGTTAAGTCATAAGAACAATTCAATATTAATAATAGCAATTTCATTCATAAACCATTAAAATATCATAACCATTACTTAAACATTGTAGAATGTTAAATACCGACAAGTCATAATTATAATACAAATGTCCGTTATGACTATAATAGTAATACAACTAAAACTATTAAACACATAATTGCGGTCAGTCACCACCCATCATCATCTTACATAACTTATTCTACCTCTTATGTTGTGGAAGTTCCATCAACCTTTTTGTACATGTCGGACTTGCACATAGGAAATCATAACATTGCTCTAGGAAACTTTCATTTAAAATGTTCATTGCACTCAACATGTCATATATGTCGCCCTCTGCATATGTGAATGTAAGGGTGCAACGTAGAATTATATTTCTCTTCTCCATGGAAATGACTTATCGCCGACCATGTTTGAAATCTTTCCAAATGAACATTGGTAGATCCCATGAAATCTGTGAAACCATCTAGGTTGGTCGTCAATTTATCAAATTGGGCATCAATTACATTGACCATAGGTGCCTTCCTCTTTGAACCTCATGAAGATGAAGTTCCTCTAGATGGGACAGAAGGCACAAACTGAGTTTGCCCTAGACTATACTCATCCATAGCTAGAGGGGATGGTGGAATTGGGGTTGTAAACCCTAGATAGATGGGCTCTTCTGGAATGTACTCCATGTTCTGATTAAGATCAACCTTGCCCCACCCGTTGTCAACGTGCTAGCCGAGTGATCCGAACTCCACTCCCAATAGCACGATCCATTGCCCAAAGCTCCACCATTAGGTCATAGTATCTAATGGTGATAACCCTCCACTTCATTGCAGCCAGCTTAGCCTGAAAGATAATGTAGAAACGATGAATATGTCATCAAAGTGTTCATACTTTTTTACTAACAAATCCACTTTTGAAACATATGTAATAAATACCTGAATGAGGTCATCCCAAACTTCATCCTCAGTTTCAAATCTCATTGTTATGCCATTTCAGGCAAATCCACTCAAAGACGCAAATAGGTCATGTACCTCACACCATTTGTCTTTCAACACCTTTTGTCGATTTTTGACATTGTTTTTACTAATTGAAACATATCCACAACTACTTTAGGTTATAAACAATGTTATTATAAGCTTGGGTTGTCCAGCTTCCATCAACCCTATTATCCAAAAGTGATTCCTCGATCATGGCATGCAAAAGTCGTGTGTCCATGTCCTCTGTCCACTTTATAAACTCTTTTGTACCACCGGAGGACTCAATGACGACTCCCTTACCCCTGTTCATTTTAAACCTATTTCATAAACAAAACGGTAACAAGTTAAGTTTAAATAACCATAAAACCAATTTCTTGTCATTTCAAATAACATAGTCATAAAACACAATCAATTACAATAACTACGAGTTTTGGTAATCTTGTCACATTTCATCTGCTATGGAATCCCTAATACTACTAACAAGCCTATAATATTCTTCTCGCTCGTACTTGAGATGATGTTGGAGGGTCTTCCTCTTCATTCAACTCATTATCAACCTCATGAAGTAATGAGTCATTGTTATCCACGCCATGGAGGAAGTTGTGTAGGATACAACAAGTTAATATAATGTTTGTCATTGTCTCTAATCCATAATGTGGTTTAGTGCCACTTGCAATGATAGGGAACCATTTTTTCAACACACCAAATGTTCTTTTTCAATAACATTTCTCATCGATGAATGTTGGTGGTTAAACAGCTCGCGTGGATTTTGTGGTCCTCTGTGCATAAATTCTTTAAGGTGATATCTAACGCCTCTATATGGTGTCATAATTGTACTTTTCAGCATAAATCCAATGTCACCAAGATAGTATTTTCCTACAACATTGTAGACATAACGGTATTTAGTCACTAATAACGAAGCCATCAAGATGGCAATGAACACACTAACCTAGGGGGATAACCAACAAATTATCTTGATCAAGAGCATTCTCAAAAATTCTTGAATCAGATGTTATGCCTTCCCATCCATCTAGAACGTGTGTGAATTTCATATCAAAATCACATGTGGCAAAAACATTTTGAGTTGGCCAATCTTTTCTTCCTCGATATCTTGGAGCATCTGATTTTGGCACCCTTACTCAAACATGAGTTCCATCTATGGCCCCTAAACATTCCTAAACATAGAATTAACAAGTCATCATAAAACTCAAAATCATTAATGTGTCCTTTGATTCAATTACACTTAATAAGTGTTGAAATGAGTACCTTAAAGTACGGGTAAAATCGTTTGTTGTTCAAGACATATGGATGAACCTAATTTCCCGAGGGTTGAATTAAAAACTTAGATTCTAGACATAAAATAGCATCCAACACATTGTGAAAGTGTTTGCTAATAGTTGCCCCAGATCGATGGAAGAAAAATGTCACACTTCGATTCATAACATTATGGCTAATTATATGAAGGAATTCAACAACTTGTTCCTCCACTGTCGACCGAATGGTGTCCTTAATTAACCCATTTGTTCGTAGCCTCTTACAAAGATTAATATATGCCTCTGGACCCATCCGAATAATATCGCGACAACGATTAGTATGGACAAGGTACAACATTAACTACTCCCTACGGATCTTTGTCTGGTAGGAAATTGCTAACATAACTTGAATCACTCGAGGACATATTCAAAATATTCAACGCATGTCAAACAATGCATAACATTGTTAGTGTGGCCAGTGAGGTGATTATTTGTAATTGTCGATGTAACATTGCTACTATATTGAAGTCTACACCAACCACATCATCATATATATCTTCACCGTCCAAATACGACAGATCTAATTGTTCTTCCATCTATATTTACTTAAACAAATATAAACACTATTACCAACATCACAATACCATAATAAAGTCCAATTAACATTTAAATAGCTTCATACATCCAACTAACATAAACATTATAATTTAAGTAATGTATAATACATTCAACATAACATAAAATTCAATACAATTTAAGTAATGTATAATACATTAAACATATCATACCATAAGCTTATTAAGAAATTAATCTATTGATCTACTGATTAAAAATAAACACACATTAATGCACACATTCATATATTGATTAAAAAAACATAATATATAGAACATTCATGCATTGATATATTCATTAAAAAATACATAGTACAAGACATACCTATTGGAGACTTGATTTGAAGCAAGATTGACACAATTTTCCAATACAGATCCAATGCAATGGCCAACAACTTATATACACCAATATGCTAACTTCAAATGTGAATTTCTAAATACAAGATAACAAATTAAACATCTTAACATTCCATTAACACATACTAATTAACATATAATCCTTAATAATATACTAAGTAAACATCCAATTAACAAGCATGCATTTAAAAGACAAACAAAATTAAACATGTAGTTCTTCCTCTACTACACTTAAAGCACATACCTCTTCAACACTTTTGAAGGAATACCAAGGTTGTTTCAAAAGACAAGCCCCACAGATTCAGTTTGAAAGACCAAATGCATAGAACCTCCAATTCACAAAATATGAGCCAAGACTAATCCTCCTACACTCTTTCGCACCTCAATGAACAAACAAACCAAGTGCTCAGAAACATACAAAGAACACCAAAACAGTTATACAAAAGCACATAAAAGCAAAAATTTATAACACCAACAACTACCTCCTCCACCCTACCATGGCCAAAAGCACAACCTAAACAAACAACACATATTCCTTCCACTGACACACATCCAAGTTCTGCGTCACAGTAGATGTGCCTTGCTTATGCCCACAATGCAACGAATAACCACAGTGACGAAGGGAAGACCTATACCTTCTCCTTCCAACACCGAGCGGTCCTTCTTTCACATGCAAAACCAAAGAAACAAGTGAGAAAGCCAACAAAATGAAGATCTCTTGCATTGGAATCAAGTATGAAGCAGTGTATTCGGTTACACCCAACCTTGTAACCGAATACGAGGTGTTGAAGCAATTCTCAAGGCCATGGAACTGAATCCCTCCACATGGAATCAAATATAGCCTCCACTTCTACATCTTCTACGAGCTGGAACCGAATACCATTTGTTGGAACTGAATAAACCAATGCTGGAACCGATCCAAAAAGCTTCTTCAACGTTTCTTCTTCACGTTGAACCTCTTCTCCACTTCGTCTTGTTCATCTTCAACGTCAATCATCTTCATCTTCAACCTCCATCTTCTTCATCTCCAACCTCTAAAAAAAAAAAAAATAACTCACAACAACAACACATTAACACACTAACCTTTGCATTGTTGCTTGTTGCACTCAACACACAACACTTCCCTTCACCGTAAACACTCTCGCACACCACAACACAACAATGAAATGAGTTGCTGCTTGTAAATACACCAACTTTAGTTAATACATCACCCAACCATACCAACCACAAACCATGTTTTAATGGGTTTGCTGGTCAAAAGATGTTTGAAGGAATCTCTGCGTTGTGTTCAAAGCTGCAATGGAGGAATCTCTACATCGTGTGGTTGTACCAAAGTAGAGAAAGGAATCTCTGCACCTAGGGCACCTTATTATCGTGCTCATGAAATAACAGTGTCAAACACTATTACCATACAAGTACATCAACATGTTATCCAAATATCCAAAAGATAATAACTTATTAAATACAAATTATTGGAATCAATTATTGTTACTTGGAATCAAATACTTCTTTGTCATGAGTTATTTAAAATAAAAGATTATGGCATTTAAACAAAAGGATGAGGGTAAGGATGACATTTCTCAATGAATCAATTCAAATATGAGCATTTTAGCGAAATACCAAAAAAGCATCAATCCCACAAATCATCTCAAATTCTTCCTCGCTAATTCCTCGTAACGAACATGAATAATCTCTCAATTCATTCTTTCGCAAAAAGATCAAATTAAAAAAAAAAAAATTCTCTATGCTAAAATTTTAAGTAAATGTTAGAAACAAAAAAATATGTTAATCTAAAATAAAATATGCCTAATTATTTTTTAAATTATAATCTTAAATACTATAAATATAATTTAAATTATTGTAAAAAAAAGTAGTTTATCTGTAAACAGAAAAATTAGACAAGAACTTAGATGGGAAAATAATTAATATAATTTAGTGTTTGGTGCAAGGTATCCACTGCAATTCCAAAACAGGTACTCTATTGTAATTTTAGTCTAAAAATGTAAACTTATAAATTTGTTATTATTTACTTTAAGCATAAAAGATAATATTTCACACAACCAAAAAGGGAATATACTTGTTTGTTTTGGCCATTATAGGTTATCTCATGGGGAAGAAGGTTATCTAGAAAGCCAATTCTTGTTATAAGAATAGATAACCAAATTTGTTGAAAACCATGAAAATAAAAAAACATGAAGAAGAATAGATTATTTGATACATAAAGCTGTTTTATGAGGATGGAAGAAAAATAGCATGCATGGCTAGGGTTCTCGACATGGTTTACATGGTAAAGTGATGCTGAATTGCAGAAACACATTCAATACTGTAAGGACTCTTCCCTGTACATGCATGGAATAAGCACATTCTTAAAAGGTAAGAAGAAGAAAAATAAGTATATATTATATATATATTTGTGGAAATATATGGTAAAATTGAAATTGGGTAGATGTATATGGAAATAAAAATAGATGAAAAGGACTTTGCCTTGTCTGATACTGATATAGGGTTCTGAGCTTGTCCTCGGCCTCATCAACTCAGACCATGATCCTCGAATCATGCTGAATGTCTGTTCTGTCAGCTTTCAATTCTTTAACACATATATCAATTTTTTTACTTTTTAATCTGTTTTTGCTTTTCTTTTTATGTATTTATTTTAATATATAATCTGGTTACTTTTTATGTACATGTCATCATTTGTAAAATCATTCCTTCTGCATTGTCACAAGCCAGCAAAATAGTATGGAGTTATTACAAATTAAAATGGGCAACCAAAAACAAATATTTTTGTCTTTTAATTTTTATTAAATTTATTTAAATGATATGAACAATTTACATATTATCATGACATATATTTAACAAGACATATTTTTCAATTTAAAAGACTAAATTAAATTAAAATTTGAAAGAAAAAATAATTAAAAATCTCACTGAAAGTTTAGAAATGAAAATGATATTTAACCCAACTTTTTTTTTTATCTATTTATGATATTATATATTGGATTTGATATAATTTATTTGAAAAGTAAAGAGATGTGTGGATTGGAATGTGAATAATTGGATTTTGTTATTACGTGAGAGTAGTACTGTTTTGGGTTTGCAGGCATTGGCAAAGAAAGAGAATCCTTCCTTAGTTGTATTGTATTGTATTAATTATGCAGTTGGAAATGTTAGGTAGAAGCAGTGGATTCAAGCTTTTTGATGGTGAAAGGAACCTTTTACTTCATACATACATTACCCACTCTTTACATTTATTGCATTTCATGGTAGTTGTGCTCTTTTCTTCCTTCTGCTAAAAAACATTGCATATGCTGCTTTTCCTACTTTCTCTTCTTCTTCAACATGTGTTTTCTTACTTTTTGAGTTCTCATGCTGTTTGTCTAATATGTCTTTCATTAATAATAATAATAATAATATTACTATTATTATTATTGTTTTCATTTGTGTCATACTGCGTTCATTCTACTTCAGTATACTCTTAGTTGATAGTGATATTATATATTAAAGGTGTAATATATCTTTTTGGTTTATGACGTTAAAAATATAACTGTGGAGTTGTCCATCTGAGGTGTTCAGTTTTGTAATACGTGACATCCTGAGGTCAATTAAAATGTAAATTTTAAAAAATAAAAATTAATGACGTGAAAAAAGTTTAATATAGGGTTAAATGAAATCGTGTTGTTGTTGTGTGCTGTGACTTAATGATATGTGCCCATCATCTACCTTTTCTTTACTTTCATCATCACCATAAACTTCTATTCTTTTAACACATACATGATCACATCTCATCTATACAAATAGAAAAACAACAACTCATTGCCCCTTTCTTCATCCCGAACTCAAAATCAACACCCCATTCCAGCACCATTATTTTTCAAGTTCAACGCATACATAATAACACTCTTGAATACGCGCCACCATACGCGATAGAGAAAGGAGTTGATCTACAACTTCGAGAGGCTCGTGAGAGCGCATAGAAACTCTGATAAAGACATCATTAACGACACATGGTCACTTGGTCTCAAAACTATGTGATCATTAGTCGAAACTAGGACTCCGACAATGATGACCTATGATAGACGAAGGTAGTGATACAAATAAAAAATTAATAACAAATTAACTTAAAATAAAAGATAAAAATATCAATATAATATATATATATATATATATATATATATATATAAATAATCATAACAATTTGACAGAAAAACCTAAAAACTATTTAAGCAGTAAATAAATTGGTGCAATTTTCCAATTAGGTTTATGAATCTCCCAAATCCTAATTTAGGTCAATCCTAACCGCATTTTGTGGTTAAACACTTTTAAATTCAAAATTTGTTGGTTTAAGTTACACAAAGTTTAGTAATTGGCGAATGACATCTTTTGTTGAAAATATGTTTGTCAGGTTTTGGAGCAAATTAAAAAGGCGTATCATCATTCTACTGTTGATTTCTGGAAATTGAGTTAGTTGAAATGTAAATGGTCAAAATACACATAATTGCTATTCGTAATATGTGAAATCATAAGGCTTTGAATTCAAAAAAGAGCAATTTAGTCATCACAAGCTATTCTGTTATCATTTACTTTAATGATCTTTAGATGTATTTTTCTATGTTACCAAATTCATGGACAAAGATTTTTTCATTGACCCTTAAAAGTTAACCTTACGCCAAATATTTCATTGACCGATTGCACTGCTCTTCTCCATAACCGAACTGACGAATTGACCCAACTCATCACGTAGTAACAGTATTGAATATGTATAAAATAATTGATTGATGATGATAGACGTAATGAATTGTTGAAATAATTGTTATGGTTGGAAGAAAGTTCTGTGATTGAAGATGATTTGGATCGAAAATGATAGGATGATTTAGTGGTAAAGGGAGAAGGAAGTATGAGAGGAAGCACTATTGAAGAAAATGTGCGTAGAAAAGGGCACAGAAAAGTGAGACAAATAATACGTTCATGCAATCAAAGTTGTTTACGTACTGATGCTTCATTTCTATCCTCATAATTTTTCATATTTCTCTAAAAACTTCTATCTCTTGTTTATTAATTCAACACATTTCGGATTATATATTTTGAAATCAATTTTAAACTGTGTAATCTGTAATGAAAAGGTATTACAGGTTACACATATTCTCGAGATGTATTGTTAAATAATACATAATTAAAAAATTTATATTTCAAATTACTTAATCTGAAATATTATATAATAGAAAAGTGTTTTACAATGAAAAAGTGGGCATTTTAGTGCTGCAAAAAGTAATTGGCTACCTAGAGCAAAAGCATATGAATAGTCTGATAGTTGCAAATTAGAAAAGAATAGGATAACTGTTAAAAAAAACATATCCTACACAAATAATTTTACTCATTTTACTCTTGAATCCATTGTGAGTTATTTTCATTAAACTTTGACAATTTTCAAGTGCAAATAGAGTCTTAGACCAAGTACAAATAATAAATATTGAATATAAAATATCAATTTACTTAAAATCAAAACTATCTATATCGATTTTATCTCAATCAAAATCAAACCAAATATTACTAAATCAAAAACTAATAAAATAACAAATCTCTAAAATTTAAGTTAATGTAACAATAACAGAAGCTATAGGAATTTGGGGAATAGGTTTGGTTACTTATGCTCCTTTTTCATATGTAACATCTTCAACCTCATTGTTGCTTCTTCAACGTCTCACGATGGCCTCTTCAACTTCCTTCACGGTGGCCATGCATCAACCCACGAACCTTGACAGTGACAGTGGCAGGCTGCTTTCGGCTGCTTCTTCATCTCCAACGTATAAACCTGAACAATTATAAAACCACGAGATATAATGACCAATGACACATTGTTGGGTCAGGAATCTTGTGTTTGGTGTGAATGTTCATGCAGGAATCTCAGCAAATGGCTACACAAAGAAGAATATTTGCATTTGCATTACAATAAATTTACATCGGAATCGATTACAAAGTTTACAATGGAAACGATTAAGTTAAGATTTGAATCCATTACACCGGAGACAAATTACGAAATAAAACAAGGACAAAAATGACATTTAATATCAATTTCCTCCAAATCTCTTTCCATCTGCGGGTGATAAATTAAACATGTAACCTACAAATCACCACATTTCCTTCCTTCCTTCCAAATTGTTGCAAGCAAACATCATTTTATGCATAAATTTGTCTTCGCCATTCTTATTGAACAGTAGAATCAGCGCAAGCAACTACAACATAAATGAAGAAAATATTCAAATGGAAATCTATTTAATTCACTAAATAAAATTATTTGGCATAATTTGTAATTCTTAGTTATAAATATAAATAATATATTATGCAAGTTTGAGCAGGATTAGGCAGTACAATATCTCAATATCATTATGGATAGGGGGAAGGGGGTGTAAAAAATACTCATTCATACTGACCAGGGCCGTTCTGCAATATAATCCAACAGATAATTCCAGTCTCTGTTAAGAACATACTCAAAGACACAAAAAAGTAATTTTAGTTAGATCTTAAAATAACTGTTTTAAAACGAATACTTTTCGTGCAGCAAGTTCTTCCAACATCAATCATTTTAGAACTTATTTTAAAGATTCAGTAAATAACTGGATAAACCAGCTTGTGATCAAACAAACAGGTTTGTTGCATTCGACTTTATCTGATTCTATTTCCATCCAAGCTCACCTGCATAGTATTAGCCTGATATGTAGTAACAATATCTTGAACTGTAATCTGACCGAAGACAGCAGGATATATAAAAGTATAAGTTCATCACGAGCTGGGGAGATCTGTTATGCTTTGAAAATGCAGCTTGTAATGTGGTGTTCAGCCTTACACTTGGACCTCCTATATACTTGATATGATGTGGAGGAGGTGAATGTAATTTTTAGCCCTTTTTGTAACTTCATATTTTTAACTAAATAAGGGAGATAATGATTTATATAATGCAAATTAAAAAAAGTATTAACAAGAGTTAGTTACTAAAAGATGTTAAATATTTCTTATTGAGGACTAGTCTAAAATTTAGAACATTTTGCTTAATTCATCCTATAAATCACGCACTTCTAACATGATGGAAATGTATATGATTTTGATAGAGAAAATTCTCTATGAGAATTTTGTGGAATTCTGAATTATAAGAATCCTAATTTGATCTTATTAAAATAACTTGTTACGATTAATTTCACAACTTATCATCACTATCTTCTCATTCTTTTTTCAGTGTGACATCAATATCCTTTTCCCAAACTTTCCCATCAATGTTTGCTTTGAAGCTTGTACCTAGCGTTGCACACTTCATAGAATGACAATTAGAATCAGGGGTGTTTATTTCTTTTATTCTCTACTGATTTTTCGAGGATTTGTTTTTCGGTTTTCTCCCACATTTATAGCAGAATCAATATTTTAATTCTTCATAAATATCCTATGTCCTATGATTCTGAATAAATGACAGATCATCCCCTACACTCACTCATTAGGGAAATTCTGTAATTAATTGTTGAGTCCTGATATATATTGTTCAGATTATAGCTTGAAAGGATTCGTCAAACAAACTAAACAGTTAAAACAACACATGGAATATCCCCGGGCAACTCTATAACTAGCATTATGAACAGACCCATAAAGAGATAACAACGCAAATTAACATTATTAGCACTTCAAAGTGCATCATGATGCATACAATTGATTACGTGCCATATATGATGGCGTATACTAGATGACCCTAATCTGTTCCTGAAATGTCACCCCTACACAATAGTCCTTCTAGGATCTTAAAATGTGATGGCAAGTAAAAGGATGGCCAGCACTGGCTGGCACCACTATCTCAAATGATTGAACCGAATGGTAAATACATTCAAACGGAGGAATTTAATTTGATGTATATAACTACAAATATCATATATAGAGTCAGTCTGACAAATTATAAAAAGAGCCCACACCTTTAATTGCAGGGTTAGTAATACATTTTTGCATGAATCCAGAATCAGCAACTATCATCACAAATAAACAAAAAAACAAAATTAGTCGGTGATGCAATCCAAGGTTTTTAAAACACAATCCAAGACCACGATTTCGATTGAAACATCAAGATTTGTGGTGTCTCGGTTATGCAATCACAGTCATGCCAACAAAATTCGACTGCAATTTCGCACAATACCATGACAGCAACAAAACTGTGACTAAGACTGTGATATAAAAACTCAAAAGGAACTAACTATAGATTTTGATGATTGCATATCTCTTTGAGAAGGGCATATCTGGCCTTGTTAACACTGTAAAAGCAGAAGTATATATGTTGCTCAAGATCCCCAAGCAAATGCTCCAAAACAGGTTGGTTCTTTGTAAGCTCTTTAAGCACCTGCTGAATGGGATGCCTCTCCCTTCCCCTCTCCAACGCAATCCGAACGAAAGCCTTATCAGCTTCCACCGCGGTTTGAAGCCGATCAACTAGGCTATCAATGGTGTTGATGTCATTCACCACAAGAGTTCCATTCTCCGCAGCCTCAAGCTGCTTCAACCTCACAAGCTCCCTCCTCTTCTGCCGGGGAACACAAAACGGAGTCGCGGCTACGGCAGTGAAACCTATTGCTGCATGGACGGCGACGACGGCGACGGCGGCAATTACGGCGACGGAAATAACGGCGCACCCGACGGTGGCGTGGCCAAACATACGGATTCTAGAGTGGCACCTGCGGAGGTCGCGCTGGATGTCGCCCTTCAGGTGGGAGAAGCTGTCGCGGAGCTGGTGGAGGTGGGAGAGCAGGAAGGGGTTCTCCTGGCTGTCGAATTGGAGGAAGAGATCGTAGGCGCGGTCGCACTGGGCCTGGGAGAGCGGCGGCCCATCGGCGGGGAGGACGGAGAGGAGGCGGGAGAGTGGCGCGTATAGGTCGCGCGCGCGGATGATGGTGAGGAGGAGGCGGAGACAGAAGTCAGAGGTGGTTTCGCTGTGTTCAAAGTAGGTGGAGACGAGACGCGTGAGTTTGCTGGTAGGTTTGAACTTGGCGAGGGCTTCATGAACGCTGTTGGAGTCAGGTTGGAGGAGCTGAGATAGGACGTAGCGGTGGTGTGAGTCTTGGTCGTGGGCGTGGTGGACAGGCGGAGGGGCTTCGATGATGGAGCGGATCTCCTTGTAGGAGGGGGCCTGCACGGCGCGGAGGAATTCGGTGGACACGTTTAAGCTTGCGGTGGAAGCGTCCTCATCTTCTTCTCCTTCCGATTCTTCTACCTCGGTGGAGTTCCCTACGAAAGAAGGCGAAGATTCGGTGAGACATTTTGACAAACAGGTTGGGGTGAGAGTAAAGAGGTTCTGGTTTTGATTTTACCTTGAGAATTGGAAGGTGTGGGAATAGAAGCGTTGGTGTTGGGGACTGAAACGCATTCCAGCATTTCTAATTAAATAGTTTGTATTATTCTTCAATGCAAGAAACTATGCCTGTATCTGATTGCAGAGGCTAGTGACAGTTTTTAGTTTGGACTGGTTTGAGACTTCCTTCGAATAGATTGCAGACGTTGATTGTTGTGCTCAAAGTCAACTCTATCCTTCATTTTATTTTATAGTTTTTTTTTTAATAAAGTAAATAAAATGGAAGAAGAAAAATTGTAGCCCTTTAACGTGTCTTGGATTCGAAAATTGTCAATTTTAATTAATTTCTTTCTAATTGTTTTATTAATAAAATAATCCAAATTTATTATATTTTAATTTTTTATTTGACCAGAGTATTTTAATTGTTATAAGTTATAATTTTTCTAATATTAAATATATTTAAAAATGTACAAATTATCGGTTGGTGATTTTGTAACATAAACTGTGTTCATGTTATTTTTCAACAAAGTAGTCCATTCATGGACCAAAGTTACCTTTTATTTAGATATCTGGAAAAACAATTTAATAATAACATTTAAAAAGGATTTAATTAAATTTCAAGTATTTCATAATTTTAGATTTTTTAATTAAGATTTTTTAAAAAAATTGTTTTATTGAGTAATTTTTATGTTATTTTTAAAAAAGGATTTAATTAATTTTAAGTATTTCATAAATTTATATATTTTTAATTAAGTCTCTTAAATCTTTTCATTTAATTGAGTACTCAAAATGTATATTGTCATTTAATTCTGTCGTTAATAAAATAGTAAGACTATTATTTTTATCTTTTCAATTTCAATTTATCTCAACTCTTTCTTTTGTCTCATAGTTCTAAAGGGAATAAACGAGTTCACAAACCAATTAGAGGAAATTGGAAAGGAAATGAGTTGACCAACAAAGTAGAATATATTAGAAAAAAAATTGATAAATTGATTGATATTGTAGAAGATACGATTGAAGAATCCATCATTAAATCAACAACATGTTGGACAAATCAAAGTTCATTTACAAATTAGGAGAGAATCGAGAAGATCATTAGCGAGGTCGAAAAATGGATATTATGTATCCTTATTGTCCATCTTTGTCCGCCAAACCCTGACTCTTAATAGGATGGAGGATCTTTAATGCATGCATCGTGAAAGTAATTACTAACAAAATCATACTTCATAATATCAAGAAGAAAATCTCATACAACGTATAATTGTTAGATCCTAATAAATGACATGTTTGACTATAATATATATATATATATATATATATATATATATATATATATATATATATATATTGTAGAAGATACGATTGAAGAATCCATCACCAAGTCAACACACTAAACAAATCAAAGTTAATCCACAAATTCGAGAAGAACCTTAGCGAGGCCAAAAAATAGATATTATGTTATCCATTTTTGTCCATCAATCCCTTCCTCGAATAAGATGGATGATCTTTAATGTATCGTGAAAATAATTATTAACAAAGTCATACTTCATAATATCAAGAAAAAAAAATCTCAAACAACATAGAATTGTTAGATTTAATGAATGACATGTTGAACTATAATATATATATATATATATATATATATATAAAATGTAAAATTGATAAAAAACACAAATAAATTGATTTTTCTAAAATGTGTTTATTCATCATCTATAATGATTTATCTATAGTGTATTGTGCAAATCTATTAGGATACAATAACTTTTCATATTTTAATAATCTTAATACTAATAAGAAACTCTAAAAACTTAAATAAATAACCCTTGAGAAAGATAGAAAAGAAAAGAAAGTGAGAGAATGAGAAACAAGAATGAAAGCATGAAAATATATTTTATATTTGTAGATGTAGAGAAGACTTAGTCGCAAGTGGCAAGTCGCAAGGTGGAAAAAACTAACACCCCCGTTTTGTCTAAGAAGAAAGATTCACACAATTTGCAGAAAATGATGTTCAACATTGAAAAAAAGAAAAACTCAGTTATTTATGATCGAATATTTAAATCTCTAAAATTCTGCTGATTCATAATAACTAGAGTAAAAATCAAATAAAATGAAAAGAGGAGAAAAACAACTTTAAGATTTTATTTTTTTCATATAAAAAGGTTGTTTACACAACATATACTACTTGTCATTTTATTTCTAAACTTATTCAAAAATAATTCTTTACAGTCATTCATATCAACACAATCATCAAATTGGAACAATCTTAACTTATTGTTGCTGATTAATCATCACGTTTAAATTATTATTTGTTTTAAAATGAATAACATTATCACAATTTTATCTTTAAAAATGTATAAAAATTAGAAAACACACTATATTTAAATTACTTTTATTTCTAAGTGTATCGTACGCTACCACGGTTTCCTGCACACAACCAAATCGACCATCCAAAAACGATCATTTAGGTTGACTATCTAGGCCGGCCAACAACCTTGGCCGACCACATGGTTAAATTATAAAACAGTAATAACTCATTAAAGTCCTTAATGGAGATTAAGGTGTGATTGGACCTTCATTAGGCCGATGAAAGGTAAAAATCCATTACAACTAATATAAATAAAAGTTTCAGGTATGATTTCAGATCACGATATAATAAATGCACTGTTTGCTATACTAGCCGTTCGATCATTTTACTGACTTGAGTGTCAGAGTACCTTTGACAGGTACCTGCCCGCCCAACTTGGAGAAGGAGGAGGGAGCCCGTCCGCTCTCTGTCATTTCGTAGTCTTCACAAGTCGTCCAACCTTTGTTCAATTCGTAGTCTTTACCAGACCGTCCGGTCTTCCACACAGCTTGAAGCGCATATAGTCTTCAACATCCGTCCGACCTTGAAATACAACATGGAGTACTTAGGTCTGTCCGATCATCAAAATCCGCTCAGTTTTCAAGATCCGTCTAGTCTTCGACACAACATTATACCGAAACACTAAGCAATATATGACCAATTTAATATCTATTTAAAAATTAGAAAAAATTAAGTATTATTTATTTAAAAGATTAGCGTGATTTAAGTCTTGTAACGTGAGTGCACTTTAAAAAAGTGAAACAATGTTGTGGTTGCTATTTAATTACCGTCATCCTGTTTGTAACAATTCCATTTCCATATTATAATGTGACGTAAGGAATGACAGTAGTGATGTGAAACCAAATTTTTAACAAGGTTTACAAAAAAGACTTTGTCTCCTTATTGGGCAGAACGTGAAAGTGTTTAGTACCCTATCACCATTATTTGCCTGCAATCTTCCTTCCACGTTAAAAATCGCAATCATAAATATAACTACCACTGCAATTTTTAACCATTATTTGAAATGGGAAAATGTGGAGACTGGAAAAAGAAGAAAGTGCAAAATAAAGATGATGAATAGTTTACCACACCAACCCAAATTTCAGTGTCATATTAACAACAAATAATGGTTTACAAGAGAATTCATACATTTATGAAGGAAAAAATGGGGAAGAAGAAAAAGAAAGTAAAGAATACAGCTTTTCAATGGCCCATGAAAAAGAAAAGAAGAAGAGAGGGATAAAGGGAGATACAGGTGCTCTTTATACACTTAGGAAGCAACTGACCCTATTTTCTGGTATGCACTGAGGGAAAGCAAAGAAGTAATGCACAAATAATATATATAGTAAGAAACAATTTTTAACCTTTTGTTTCATGTTGTTGATTTGAATAACGTGCTTCCAAGAGTCACATATGGGGTTCCTTCTCCCATGATTGTTGTCAATTTCATTTCCTTCTCTAGGATCCTATCAAGTTCCGTTTCCACATAGCTCATGGCAGGTCTTCTCTCACTTGAAGGGTCTAAGCATCTGATCATCAGCATGATGTAATCTTCCATTCCTTCAGCTGTAAAACTACTCTCCAATCTCCGATCATAAGACATCATGCCACGGTCTTCATTGCTTAACACCTTTATTATGCACAACAAAACAACACCAAAAATCAATTACATAAGCAGCTCATGGACTTTACCTGTTGTAAGATTACCACTCCAGGTTCTCTGCTGGATTCTTTGGTTTTGTCTCTCTGTTAAACCTTCAAAATACACTCATATACATTGATATTCATGTTTTAAAATATATTTAATTTTTTTTAATATACCTATATCAGTATACTTTGAAGGCTTAACATAGAAATAACACCAAAAACACAACAGAGAATCCAAATTCGTAAGAATACACCAAACCACATCATGAAAACTAGCTATGACACACTTTCAACACCAAGTTGTGTCATGTCACCTTGGATGTATAATTTTAGAAAATACAAGAATATCACACATGCAAATTCTAACTTATGGATCATAGATCCTAAGTGGTATATGTATTCATGTGGTGAAAGGATTTTTACACTGTGAGGTGTGATTATAGTGTTGATTCTTACCATAACTGACTTAAAAGTCAGATGTTGCAAACATTGTTTTTTGATTAGTTAGTTTGTGTGAAAAGCCTCTATAGTGATAGTACATATAAGTTAAACTTTACCCATTCAACCAGATTCTGATTAGAGTCTGGAAATGGTGATGCTGTTGCTTCTTTCCCGCTTAACAATTCCAGCAAGAATACTCCAAAGCTGTATACATCGCTCTTTTCAGAAAATCGTCTGAACTCTCTCACCCTGCAAGGCATGATGGTGTGCATGAAAACCAGAAGAGCACAAATGACTCATGAGATATAGAGATATATATTACTCTGATGCAAGGAATATTTCATCTGTTGCCACTTGAGAAGAGGAGCCTGCAGTGTCAACTCTCCCCAGAAAGTTGCGGAGTCCAGCATCTGCCACCTTAGCAATGAAGTTTTCATCCACAAGAACATTAGCGGTTTTGAAATTCTTATGCACCAAACGGGGACTCAGAGAGTGAAGATGAGCCAAACCTGCACAAAATAGTATGAATGAGCTTTTGAAAATCAGGAACACTGCTCATGGATTTCTGCATAGAGAAGGTGCTACCAAATAACTCAGTTTTAGGATGGCTTACAAAAACAAATTGTGGGATCCATTAAGATACTTGGGTATTTTATCTAAAAGAGAAGAAAACTGATACCAGGAAAGCCACAAATGCTCACTGATTTTGCAAAGGATCACCTTTAGCTGCACCTTGAGCTATTGAAAGCCTAAGCTTGAATTCTAGCTTCTGTTGCGATTGTTGACCACCGCCTGCAGAGGAAAATCAAAGTAACCATCATGAGCTTCAAGAAAGGATACATTTAGCCAAAACAAGATGTGAGAGATTTCATGAATGGTAGAGAAATGAAGTTAAGTTTTGCATGCATGCAGAAAAGCATAAAACACACGATAACAGAACTATCACTGTATTTCAGTACAACTATGAATCTAAATAGAGATAAACTTATTAATTAAGCTTTGCAGATATACAGAAATTTACCATACAAGTGACTGGAGACGCTTCCATTAGGCACATATTCATATATAAGAAACTGAAGACTGTTCTCCTGACAGTAGCCTAAAAGAGTGACGAGATTCCGGTGGTGAATGGATGAGAGATAGCGTACCTACAGAAAAGCAAAGTCATGTTAGATCAAACCAAGAGAATGAACCGTCAGGGAAACATTTAGTCAAGACTATATAGTGTATGCAATTGAACATTGCCTCAGAATTATGAAGTGAAAATGTCAAAAACTGTGATACAGTTTATGCTCACAAAGTCTGACTAGTAAATTTTTCAACATGAAGTCTCTGTCACAATAAAGGAATTGAGAGAGAAATACAGATTATGATCACATGTAAATAAATATTTTTATCAGACATGGCTGTCACACATTAGAGTGTGAACTAATGGGCAAAGAAAGATTCATATTTCTGAATCAAATGATATGTGAAGCTAAGTGGAGTTTACTGTATAACTGTATTCCAAATTCTGAAGCAGAAACAGAAAAGGGTCAGAAGAAGGACTAGTAAGACATGAAGAGAAAGAGGGCATCCTTTCCAAATTATAAGAAGCATATAAAGGAAAGCAATTTTATTGACTAATCAAATTCCAAACTCATGGAATCTCATGCAATCGAATTTTAGAGCTTGAAACTGATGAGTATTACCTCATCCACAAATTCCTGACTGGCGAGTCCACGACGTTTTTTGATGGCTACAAGCATCCCATCTTGAAGTAAACCCTTGTAAACCTCTCCAAATTTCCCTTCTCCAATCAAATTTTTGTCACTGAAACTATTTGTTGCCAGAGATAGTTCTTCCATCTCAAAACGTCTAGTGTCTCGTATAGGCAACTCGATTGCACCGTGTCTTCCAACTGCATGCAATGGAATTGATTTGCATCAGTTTAGGAAAATTATTCATCTGGGAGTATATATGTATATATGTATATCTAACAAATGCATGTAAGATTTTACCTTGTGAAGGATCAGAGGACCCTGTCTCTGAAGTTCTAGAAACATTCCTCTGGCGAGACAAACAAAACCATATAAGTATAGCAATCCCTACCAATGCCACGGCTCCTGCAGCTCCTCCAAATATTGCTGCAAGAGTACTTGACATCTGGTGTGGGAATCCCTTCACTTATGCTGTTCAAATTTATATGAACTATTACTATACATTAAACCTGGAGTCCTGAGAATAGAAAAAGATCAGAATAATGTACTTCAAAATATAGGAGATAGATGCAGTTGAGAATCCAAAAACTTAAGAACCGAAGTGACCAAGAGTTCTAACTCAATGAAGAAGGCATGCAGTGAAGAATGCAAGCAGAAGAACTGAATAAAATTGAATATGATGATAATGCAAGACCTAAAATTGATAAATGATGGTAGGCTAACATCACCAGCAAAAATTGGAAGAATTTTATGAAACCCAGTAAAATGCATGTATGTTCTAATAAATGTAATGCAGGCTGATAAAATTGGATCTTGCCTAATAGCATTGCAGCAACTCTGCATATAGATGAAATCTAAAAAGAGAAATGAACAAGTAAATAAAAGCAGAGTAGAATGGAAGGAAAAACATAGAGAATAAAGTGGTTACTTTTTGTGAAATCTCCAGGCCTATACCACGAGATAAATAATGAGGCAGGATCTCAGAAAGCCTGAGCTTCATTTACCAATGACACTTTGAAGGAGCTTCCAATGCCACTCACGGAAATCAAGATTGACCCACAAACCCCCTTCAGCTTCCCTCATATGAACCAATTGTCCACCCTCAACACAAATCTGACAATCAAACCAAGATTTTCAAGGCTTTCACACAAGATGCAAATTTGGAAAGTGGGGTTTTGGTGGCATGAAAATCAGAAAACCCCTTCAGATCAGGAGCAACACTTGAAGTCTCAGTTGGCTCCAAAGACAAGGTCAAGGACTGGTATGAATATGCTTCCTGAAAGGTAGTGCCACTCTGTAAGCAATGAAAACCCAGAAGTAAAACCTCTCTATCTCGGTGTACTTTTATTAATTTTTATTATGATAAAATAAAAATACTCTTTCTTTCTCTCTCTCAGAAGTGTATCATCGTTGGATAGTGGATACAGACAATGCCGACAGAAAGTGACCTTGCGCCGACAGACACAACACACTATCAGGTTTATTACCACCTCCACCAAACACCCCAATTCAAAATCATCACCATAAATATACACATAGTATATATATGTATGTACATGTAAACAAACCCACAAAAACAAGGGACACTTTATATTCTTTTGATTGATGGTTCCACCCCAGCTGAAGGGAAATTCAATTCAAGCTGACTAATATTGAAGCACAAGTCTTAGGAGGAGAATGCAGTTAGAGAGAGAAACAGAGATAGAGAGAGAGGGTATGACAGAGAAAGACAGAGAGAGAAGGGCAAAAAAATAATCTTTTTTTTTTAATTTTTTTTTTTTTTGTGGGCTGTAAAGTGGCATAATTGTTGTCTGGTACCGCAAGTTGAATGGGATTTATTTTTCTGTGTCGTGTACAGGGCATCTAAGCTGTAACAGATTCACACTGCTGCAACAGCACAAACAGATAGAAAGGGAGAGCCAGGAGACACAGTACATTGCAAGAGTAAAATCACTGAGATCATGTATCTCCTATTTATTTTCACACATGACATGCACAGCCACAAAATCTGACATTTTTCACATCAAATTCTTCATTAAGTAATGCTAATTTTATCTGGCTTCAACATCACAGTATTAGGTAAAAAAACACATGTGATCTACTAAGTATTATCAAACACATTTTTACCACATGATTTTATGGTTTGTAATGATTTTACACATTGTATATGTGGTAAAAAGACACTTGTGAATTTGTAAAAAAATAACATACCAAAAGGGTGAGAGAGGGAGATTCAAAGTTGTGGCTTGTTCTTTGTGGGGTTGTTGTGCCCCACCAGCCAGCTATGTTGACGTTGCTCCTACTGAGAATTTTAAATATTTCTGTATAATAATAATAATGATGATGATGATGATGATGATAATGTAAGGATCATGTTAGTTCGTAAGTGAATGAAATTTAGGACAAAAAGCAAGGAATATGTAACGGCAAACTCTACGGTTCTGTTCCTTTTTAGCTTTTGTTTATTCCCGTTTCTAACAGCAACATTTCGGATTCTATCAATTATTCTTTAATGTGCCATTTGTTCTCTGTCATTGCATTTGAAACAAATATTATAATACCACGGAGTGATGATGATTACCGTGATGATTACAACAAGTCAAGAACCTCTCAGAAATGTAGTACCAATCAAAAACAGTTCTTAAAACTGGTATTACCCACTCTCAAATTCAGTCTGATATATTAGTAAAAGGTAGATATGGTTCTTTCAACTGTCATTCAAATATTGTTCTTCAAAAATCACATTATGCTCAATTTGATTCCCATTAATGAAATTGATCTTGACATCATGAGCAAAATTAACTGATAATTAGAGAGCTGAAATGACTCACACCTTTAAATTCAAGAAAGTAATTTTCTAATCTCACTTCTAGAATTAGACTGATCTGACAATTGTTATTCAGAATGACAGATCTTTGAAATGTTTACTTTCTTTGGTGAGAAAAAGAAAGATAATCCTGAGGAAGAGTATTTGAACCAATGTGAAGGAAACAAATGACATGATTAATTTTGATTTGAAAGATTCTTAGACTTGATGAAAGAAAGACAATAGGGAGGCAATGATATATATGATCAGTAACAGATAGATGGATAAGAATAATAGTTATTAGTAAACCACCATTTAATTAATTAGACAATGTCAACGTACAAAATTATTGAGGCACAATGATTTAGTACTACCCTTTCTGCTCATGAACTGATGAAAGTCCATTTTGCAACACAAAAACTAATTAGTTTAGGTTTGGTTTGGTCTCTTTAAAACTGGCATCACTGGCCTATGGTGTCAGTATATTAATTTAACTGGTTTTGCCTTATACTGATTCACTGCCCTTTTGCCATTCTGTGTCTCACCCCTCACCTAACAGCAAATAAACTCAATTCACATTATTTCTTCCAAACTTTTCAGACAGTATAATCGATGCAACCCCACAAAGATCACATCTTTAGATCGGTGACGTAGAATACCAGATTACCCAATCCCCTGTACCCAACTGGGTACCCTTTTTACTAACCTGTCACTGTTTTCAGTTTCTCCTTTTCTTTCACATTTTTGCTACTGTTTCAGCCATTACATACATATATATATTATGGAGCTGTGTGAGTGAAACATTGATGAGAAGTTGGTGCAGCCCATTTTATTATTGGTTTATTCACTATTAACCAATGACATTTATTGGTGTATTTATATGAATTTGAAACTGTGAGCATTACTTTATGTACCCATTTATGAGTCATCAGAATCTTAGATGAGACCTCACTACTCCAAGCAAGCAACATTATTCCCTTTCATTACGCTGCATGATTGATTGCTATAACCCTTTCTTTCTTCTATTTTATTTTTTGTGTTGGCTTGGTTGTTGAAACTTAGAAGTCATTGAACATAGCTGGATGCCAAAACCTCTGTCACATGAATTGAAATTCCATGTAGCTGGAGAATCAGAGGAGCAATCCTTAACTGGGACCTCAACTCAAAAAGCTTTTCTTGTGGAAAATGCGGCTGTCCTACTATATTATAGTACTTCATCACATCTCTGCCACCAAAAAGCACAACTATAATTTCCTGCAAATTATTGTTGCAGACCCCTTTTACGTTAGGGACATTTCTTTCTGCACCTCCACAATTTCAAGATAAGGACAAATTGGTTATTTCATCTGTTCACGGGGTGCAGGCAGAAAATGTGGGAATGTAGAAAGAAATGGCCTTCTTTAGGAATGAAGTGGTTGCTGTGCTTCCCCTAAATTTCTATTTACACTTCCCTGTCCTTTGTTTCTGTTGTGATTACCAAACATACCCTTCATTTAAAACATGTACTTTTGCATGCATCCCACTTCATTTAAAACAGTTTCTTATTATTCATATGTTGTCTCCGTCATTTCAAAAATATATTCTAGAAAAAAAATTTACGGAAGGTATTGGGATGAATTACGTTATTTCCTTTCAATTGATATATGTTATATTGGATTATTAAGATCTCCTAAATTGGGAAGGTATGTTGAACCAATATTTGGTTACATAATATTAAGCACAAAAACGTATTAATAAAAGGAGATATAAATCATATAGATTACGTCATCATGTGATTAAAAGTTGAACAAGAATTCTTACACCATTATTACATATTTTAGGTATTTCATTATTTGTTGATGAATGTGCCTTAGTTTATAAAAGTGAGAGTTCTGTACACTAAAAGTGCTTAAAATAAGTAAAGTATTATTTTCCTTTGATTGTTGGACATTATAAATAAAAGTATTGTGCAATATGTCTCCTTGTTATATAATATATTGTATTCACGTTGACATTTATAAATAAATAAACAAATAAGTAGAGTTGTCAAAATGGATAAGAATTTCTTGGTCAATTCGACTCATCACGGGTTTAGGTCGAATTCGATTTAAAATAATTGTATTTTTTTTATATGTGTCAGATTTTAATCCGGCTTAGTGAAATTTATTTAGATTTGAATTATAGAAAGTTTGTAATTTTTTTTATTTAAAAAGAATTGTAATTAAGTGAGCCAGTGAACCAACCCGTTTATTCACCAACCCGTGGTGTGTCGGGCTAAGTTTGAATTTTTTTCTAGCTCACTAATAAATGAGCGAGAGTTACTCCCTCCACCACCACACACTGCTCCCTATACCTCCTCATTCATCTTTTACCCTTCAATAATATTTAAACAGATGTAAATATACGTTGAATTTTTAAATGGATGTGAATATCGTACACGAATATTGACATCTCTTGAAGGAAAAACAAATATCGACCTCCATTAAAGGACAAACAAATGTCGACATTCGTTGAAGGACAAACGAATGTCGACACTGTAAAATGAAACTAAAACATGTCTCTTTTCCTTCAGATCTAATTGCATCCCGAGGTTAGAAAAGATCTCTTCCTCTACTCTTTTTTCCTTCTCTCTCCTTCCAACCACCTACAAAACTCTTCCAAACTTTATCTCCTCTTCTTTTACTCAGCTCAAAACTCTCACTCACTCGTTATTATCTTCTATTCAATAAAAATCCCAACCCATAATATCTTCCAAACACTACAACTCAAGCAACCAAACCTTCTTCCTACTCATCTTTAACTCACTATTAGGAAAGAAAAATAAAATATTTTTTTAAATAAACTAATTTATAAAAGTCTTTATATATTTTTGCAAAATTTTATTTTTGATCCAAAGAAAATACTCATTTACGAATGCCCAAATTTTATATATAAAATTTTTATGTGAAACTAAATTCTAGCTTTCAAAGAATTTTATTTTAGTTTATTTTACTTATTTTTTCAAAATTTTTATCAATTAACTTGATGAAATATATCGAGCGATTTTGGCGAATAAATTTTTATCTCTATTTTTTACTTTTATATAATATTTTAAACAAGAATAAATATGATTATTTAATCTTATAAATTACATCTTTAATTTAAGAACATTTTTAATGGAAGTTTACAATAGGTTCGTTCTTTTGTTAAGAAACGAAATCTTAAGTAACTAATGAAATATTTTGTATAAGAAAGGTCTAGTAAATAAAAATACAAATTAATGAGAGAAAGAGTGAAAATGAGAGTTGGGGGTGGAACCGTTGTGAGAGTAAAAATAAGAGTTGGAAGGTGGGGTTGCTGTGAGAGTGAAAATGAGAGATAGAGATTTAGGGTTTTCTTAAAAAAGTAAAAATTAAAGTAAAAAAGATAAATTTTGTAATTAAAAAAAAATGGAGAGTTATAGGAAGAAGTTGGGGTGGTGGAGGGAGTGGTTATCATAGAAATTTAGAATTTCAAAAGAATAAAATAAATAAATAAGATTAAAAAATAAAAAAGGTTAATTTTGTAATTAAAAAATTTTTATATAGAGTTGGGGAGGTGGAGGGAGTAAAGGTGTTGGTGGAAGAGCAACATCCTAAATGAATCGAATTGAGTTGGTTCAATAAGTGATGAACTCGTGATAGTCATGTGAGATCGGGTGGAATGATCCATTTTGACAATATTACAAATAAGAATTTGAAATAAGAATTTGAAATAAATGAGATAGTTTGTGGAATTATTTGATGTACTTAAATTTAAATTATGATAAACTTATATATGTTGGTCCAGAGATATTATTTCGTGATGACCCACCCTTCATGTGTTTCTATTTTTTTTTTTTTCATAATTGTATTTAATACATGGAGAGAAGATATTGAAAATGATTTTAGGCAGTTCTACTTTATATACACTTTTAGTATGAGATATTGGTAATAAAAAAAAGGGTGTTGCTTCCTACACCTCCCCAAGTGGGACCTGTACCTCCCCATTAATTTAATTTATTTCAAAAATATTTTACATCTCCCCACTATTTTCTTTTATTCCAAAAATATCCTACACCTCCCCACTATAAATAGCAATCTTTCTCTTCTTTCTCTATCTACATTAATGGAACATTTACATGGCTCATTAATGGAGTATTTACATCACTTAAATTTGAAGTTAGATATATTTTCTTAAATAAGTTTGATTCAATGTTATTTTCGTTGTTGAATATATTTTTTTTCTTTTCAAATTACTTAATAAATGGTAAAATTTTGTTCTAAATTTCTAGAAAAATGTTTATATACATGTATCTTTTTT
>NW_014543262.1:3835094-3857711 GCF_000741045.1 Vigna radiata var. radiata | reverse complement strand
TGGAAATGGTAGAAGTACTAATATTGAAGTTTCCTATGAATTTTATATTTTGTAGTATGTTACAAATTCAAATCTGAACCACATGAATGCTCCATTAATGTAGAGAGAGAAAGATTGTTAAAGATAGTGGGAATGTGTAGGGTATTTTTGGAATAAAGAAAATAATGGGGAGATGTAAAATATTTTTGAAATAAATTAAATTAATAGGGAGGTACAGAGCCCATTTGGAGAGGTGTAAGAAGCAACACCCTAAAAAAAATGAACCCATTTTATTATTACACTTCTATTATTTGTCATCTTAATATTTTGCATTTTGGTTACTTGCAACAAAATTTTTACATATCCATCCTAGATATATGAGATAAAACATTCTGGTATGATCTAACAAATGGAGTCAAACTTACATTTAGATTAGGATTAGTTAATAATGTCAAAATTTTGTTTTTGCGTGGAAATGTTTAACATCTGAGATATTAGTTTATATTACATTTTCAAGTTACATTCATATTACAATTTCCTAATAAATTTTACTTTATTTAACTTTATTAGTGAATTAATGTGAGTCATTGTTTACCTTTTCATGTATTTCTTTGTAATTTTCTTTTTATATAATAATCGACTGACACATACGCACAGTTTATTTTTATTAATAACTATTTTTATTTTTATATAAAATAATAAATTAGTGAAATTATTATTTAATGAGATGTGAAAAAGTTAGGTTATATTGTTGTAATTATTATTATTAAATATAATAAATGAAATTGATAATACAACTAATATCATAATATAATGCTGATAATTGATTTCATCAGTTTGAAAAATTATATGAAAATAATAATAGTTTTCATTTATATGAAAAAAATGAAATTATTATTTAATGAGATATAATGAAAAGGTTATGATAATTATTAGTAGTAAATGATAAAGTGATTGATTTATTGACATTTAATTTATTTTTAGGAGTTTGAAATTAGGTTATATTATTGTAATTAAGGATAATAACGAGTTACATCGGGCATGAATAATTATGGATACTAGCAAATAAAAAAAAATATATTTTATATGCTGTAGAATACTTTTTTAAAAAATTATAAGTAATTTGAAGTTATAGAAAACTTTTTTTGGAATTTTATATTAGTATTATGAATCTATGGTTTATCTGAGCTTTTCATGCTTTTCACTGAATTATTTGACCTATCTACTTTACTCGGTTGTGTTGTAGAGTTCTTTTTGTTACTTGACAATATTGTCGAGTTTTTCACTCTACTCGAATATCTTATTGAATTTTTCAACATCTTTTATGAGAAGGTTGATCATCTTTTTTCTTCAATTCTTAGTGTAAACACTCAATTTCGTCAAATAAATTCATTTTAAAAAAAAAATAAAAAATACATGTCCTCAGTTAATGGTAGATAAAAAAGGACAAAAAAATGAAATAATTTTTCTTTAGATTTTGAAACTTTAATTTTAGCACAAAAAATTAAAACTATATAAAAGATAAAAATAAAATAATAATAACAAAAATATGTTGGTTGTCAGCTTCTATTCAAGCTCTTCAAGATCTTGATATTTATTTCTTCTTTGCCAAATGTTTTCCCAAGAGCAAGAAGATGGTTTACAAATGTGAGTGAACCTCTTTTGTACATCATATATTGTCTCACTACTTTTCATCCTAAAAATTTCATACTCTTAGATCAAAGGATTATTCCTTGCTCTCTTGACTTCATCGGTGCCTTCATGAGTTACTTCCAAGACATCTCACATTTCCTTAGTCGTTGCACACATGAAAATTATGTAAAACTCATCAATAGTAAGTGTAGAAGAAATAATGTTCTTGGCTCTAACATCATAGTGAACTCTTCTATTTTTATCAGCATTCCATTTATAGAAATTTTTAACCTTGGTTTTACCATTCTCAACTTTAGTTGGTTCAAAGGGGTCATTTATCACGACATCCCATACTTCTTTGTCTACGAATTCTAACAAGATTTTCATTTTGATATTCCAAAAGGGATAATTTTTACCTGTAAATAGTGATGGTCTATTTGTATATGCACCTTCTCCAAAGGTTTGAGATATATTGACCATCGGGATCAATCTAATTGATTAAATTGTGAACACAATTGATTAAAATTCAAATAACTTTCAAATTCTTAGTTGTGGTGCCAATTGTAAGAAAAGAAGGCCTTATATCACAAGTTAAGGGGGGAGGAGGGTGAATTGGATTAACCCTTTTTTTAATGATATTTTTTAAATCTTTATGAGTTCTTGGCTTCTTGAAATCAATAAACAAATAGTAATGAATCAACAAGCAGAGAAAGAGTAAATAAAGATCAAACACACAAACAATCTATACTGGTTCGACTATCACAAGCCTACATCCAGTCCTCCTTCAATAACCTTAGTTGAAGGGAATCCACTATAATGATTGAGTATACAAGAATACAGAGACAACCCTCCCAATGCACTCCTCTCACCACTGAAAATCAATATAGCAATATAAGAGATGAACAACCTCACTTTCTTACAACAAACTAAGAACAATCACAACCCTTAACCCCTAGCAAACCCGCACAGATACAACACACAGATTGTTTGACCAAACCTGATCTTTAACAAACACTCTCCAAGTGCAAAATCAATCAGAACCAATGAAGTACAAAGTCTTGAAAGAATCTTGATAGGTAATCAACCAATGAAGTGTAGATCCTCCAAGAATATTTCTTGAAACCACTTGTAATCAAAGCTCAACAAAAATGTTAGTATTTGAAAATTGTAAAGTTATTGAAACATGTTTCAAGTCACATATATATAGGATTTCCAAATCCTGTCGCATTATAATCGATTATGTTAATTGCATAATTAGTTATGTTTTTTCTCAGTTTTAACATATTATCCTATGTGTATAATCAATTATTTAAACACACTTAAGCCTATTACTGTTTCATTTAACAGTCTTAACATATTAGGTTATTTATCTAATGGATTAGACTATGTTTTCTGTTTTAATCGACTATCAAACTTATGTAATCGATTATTTCTACACTTAGCCATATTAGTCATCCATTAGTTATCCTTAACATATTATCTCACTTATATAATAGATTATGCATTTTCTTTGTTTTAGTCGGTCATGCAACCTGTATAATCGATTACAACATAGCAGTTTGCCCCTATTAAGCTTTCTAAGTGATCTAGCAAAATCTAACAAATTATATACGTGGTATAATAGATTATTTATACGAGATATGAGATTATTGATTTGTTTTAAGCATGATTCATTCAACATTAATGGAATTAATCATAAGCACAAACATGAATTTTAAAGGGTTTAAGCTCCCACTATTTGTTTTCAGGATAATGATATTTAGACAACATTTTTTTTACAACATTTGAACATTGATTACGTGTCAATCTGTGATTGGTAAAAAACTATTCACAATAATGTTTATGATTATTATTATTGATTGTGGAGTAATTTTTGACCAATCACAGATTGACACGTGATCAATGTTCAAATGTTGTCAAAAAAATGTTGTCTAAATATCATTATCCTTGTTTTAAGCATGATTCATTCAACATTAATGGTTGTGCAAGAAACCATTAACCATTCATTTTATTGTTCATCATAAAAAACTAAGATATAAAGGGTTTAAGCTCCCACTATCAACACATACCAATCAAGATATCGGTATAAAAGTCATTATTCCTGATTTCCTTGATGCTTTTAAAATTGAATGCTTTCATAGGAGTATAAGGAAGTGGTTATACTTTAATGACATTAGCACCAATAAATAATAACTTACAAACATGGTCACATACTTGATATTGTGTCTAGTTCTTTAGAATTTTAAAATTATGCATGACATAAATCTCATTCTCTACCAACCTACCCTCCTACAAAGCTAGATCTTCTTTCTTAACCATAGTGAGTATAAGGTTATCCTACAACACATACAATCATGTGGAAATTTTGATAAAGTACACATAATTGAAGTGATAAAAACTTTGTTGATCTCCAGTAAGAAGGGTTGGAAAAAAAGGTCAGGCCAACTTGAAAAATTAATAGCTTGACAGCTCGCGGACCAGGTTGTAAATTGGTGGACCAAGCTTTACCACTCTTAACGGTAAGAAGATTAAAAAAACACATGTACCTTATCATCCATAACAATCATTTTCAAATACTTACTTCCTTATTATTAACCTACCATAAATAATTGATTTTAACCCGAGGTATATGTGTCTCCCTTTTATTTATATTTTATATGATATACAACAAAAGTAAATAAACACAAATAAAGCAGTTGAAAAAAAATAAAGCTAGTAAATCTTGTCTAAAATAAAGAACTGAAAGGCATCAACAACAACTAAACAATATTTTAAGCAATAGGTAAACACACCAAAATGTAAAAAGGAAAAAAGAAGAAAAAAAAAGAAAAAACATAATAAAAAGAATAAAAACATATTAAAACTAAACAAATACAAGCACAAGAAAAAGAACAATACCTCACCTTATAAAAGATGAAAGGAAGGAAGTAGAAACAAAACTAGAAAAACTCTAAATATTATAAAGACTTAATACCTCCATTGGTCCTCATATTTGTGTGCAAATCTCAGTTTGGTCCTCAAATTTTGAACTGTCTCAATTAAGTCATAATTTTTGTAAAAATGCACACATTTTACCCTAACCGTTAAGTTGTCTCAAACAGCGTTAAGCTTTACCCTCTCTTGGTCCTTATGTTTGTGTGAAAATCTCAGTTCAGTCCTCAAGTTTTGAACCGTCTCAATTGGGTCATAATTTTTGAACTGTCGACAACGGCGACATTTTTTAGTTTGAGAGGGAGAAAAGGTGTGAGTCGGGGGGTTTGAGGGTTTGAGGGTGGAGGAATGAATGAAATGTGATCAATGATGGGAAGGAAAAAGAAAGACCATAGCCACGTGGATTTAATGATTTTAAAACATAAAAAAAAATTACAGCTCAGTTCAAAGTTAACGTCGTCTCAATACACTTAACGGTTGGGGTAAAATGTTGTAAAATGTTTGCATTTCATAAGGACTTGAGGAAAAAAGTGTGATAAGTAATTGGAAGGAAAAAGAAAGACCATAGCCACGTGGATTTAATGATTTTAAAACATAAAAAAAAAATTACAGCTCAATTCAAAGTTAATGTCATCTCAATACACTTAATGGTTTGGGGTAAAATGTTCTAAAATGTTTGAATTTCATAAGGACTTGAGGAACTTGAGGACCGAACTGAGCTTTTCACACAAACATAAGGACCAAGGGAGGAATTAAGCCTAAAATAAAAAATTCATCTTAGCATCAATTAACGCCGTTTGAGACAACTCAACGGTTAGGGTAAAATGTGTGCATTTTTACAAAAGTTATGACTCAATTGAGACCGTTCAAAACTTGAGGACCAAACTGAGATTGACATACAAATATGAGGACCAATGAAAGTATTAAACCCCTATTATAAAAAGAGAACACGATAAATAAAATATTTAGAAAATAAAAAGAACTTCTTATCATTATCTTTTATATAAAGTACTATCGTAAAGTCAAGAAGTGATATATCTCTTCATTTTACATTTATATAAAAGAGGCTGAAAAGAAACCGAAAAATAAACTAAAAAAAAACAATAAAACCTAATAAATATATTAGTGTCGTTATTTCATATGAGATATTTTGGAATTTTTCTCTATAAAGTATTATTTTCTCATATAATTGATATTAGTCAAATCATTCAAATTTATACGCATGCACATGTACGTATATGCATATAACTTACCACTTGATAAAATACATTTCCTCACGATTTCTTCTTGTAAATATAGAATAAAAAATAAATAGATATCTTATCTCTTATTTCTAAATCTAATGTATAGAAAATAATTTCAGTTAATCTTTTTTTCCTTAAAAATGTGAGAAAGTTAAAAAGGTGAACAATATTTACGATCGTGAGAAAAAAAATAAGATAATTAATTATTATCTAAAACATTTTATATACATTATCTTGACGAAACAAGAGATGAGATGAACAAAAAGGTTTAAATCATATAAGAAATAAAATAATTGAAGTCCCCAAAGTAATATCGATTATAAGGTTATTTTGACAAAAAAAAAATCATTTTAAATATAGCCCTTTCAGCTTTTTTTTTTCCAAAATAATTATTTCTAAATAATATTTATTTCTATAATTAAGAGCAATTAATAAAGTGTCCTATAGTAGTTAAAAATTTAAGGGTATTTTATACTAATTTGTATTAATTAAATATTTTTATATAGTGAGCGATAAGTTTACACCATTACTGTTTTGAAATGGAAGGACTATAGATTTACGTTATGGTTATAAATTCACTCGTATTAAAAGCTATAATGTCGTTTTTATGTTTTAACTTTACAAAATCAAATTTAAAATAAAAAATTACTTATTATATTAATTAAGTTAAAGTCTATTTTATATACTAAAAGTTATTAATATCTAAAATAATTTTTATTATTAATAAAAAATATAATTAAATTATGAACTAGAATTTAAATTAGTATTTAACATTAAATTAGTGTCTAGTTAATTTTTTTTACTATATAATGATTTCCTTGTAGTATTACTAAAATAAAAGTAATCCTAACATTACTACAATTTTAACTTTTAAGAAAATTCAAATTGAAGAATGTTCTCATCATTGAATAAAACAGTAACTTTTTTATTTAAAATTTACCTCAAAATCAATTATTTTCTATTTATTAAATAAAATCATTTTAATTCTTTAAAATTCAGATCCAAAGTGATTAATAGTTATTTTTTCATTTCTATTTTGTCTCAAAATTAACTATTTTATCTCTATAAAAATGTGCATTTATTAAGAGAATAAATTATTTTAATATAAATATTTCAGAAAACTATTTACTCACTGTTAGAACGCTGTATTCAAATTCGCATTTTAAAACTTAAAAAATGTTCTTTAATACTAATTTTATGAAAATTTACATTTTATTAGAAATAGCTTAGTCATTTGTTAACCTTTCTGTTGACTTTTCTCTCTTAAGAATGAGGTTAATTAAGGAGGTATCTTTAATACCTTTAATTTCTCAACCTATTATTAAATTTATATAACTATATATAATTTTCTAAAGAAAAATGCTCGTTTACATGTTCATTTCTTAAATAAAAATAACATTTTTGACATTCTTTAAGGTTAAATTTGTTCATTTAACCTTTAAATTTTGACACAAAATGAATTTATCTTGATCCAAATTTTGAAATAGTTTAATTTTCAAATTTAAAAAATTAATAGATACAATTTTTTTTTTAATTTAATTGACTTAAAATTTTACATGTAACATATAAAAAGAATTAGTATTAGATTAAAATAATTATATACCTTATTTTTAATATTTAAAGATAAAAATATATTAAAATTTGAAAAAATTTAATTTTATATCCGATCTTTTAAGAATACAAACTATTTAACCATTTCTTTTATATTTAATAAAAATATACAAAAAATTATTGAATAAAAAATATAATAAAACAGTTATAAAATAGTTGTATAGAAAAAAAATGTTTGTTTTTGTTTTTGTAGGTGGTATTATTAACCTTTGATGGTTCACATGAAAAGACGAGAGAGGCAAGGACATCGTGGCACATTACTAACAGTAGCATGAATAATTATAATTTTAACACTGAAAGAACCAAAACCAAATTCAATGGCATTATATTAAGCACTAAAACTTTCACAGACACCATCATCTTTCAACTAATATGCTTTATGCTAACATCAATCCTTAATCAAATTTGACACTAATTAACATAATCACACTTTTCTTCAAATTTTTCTTCAAATTCTGGAGGTATTTCCTTATTAGTAGTTATTATACAGTGATATACTGATTTTCCATACTATGACCAAGCTGTATATATCATCACCATCACCATCACCTTCACTCACCCCTCCAACGGAACGCTGTGCAGCACAACCGTCTCAACGGTTAGACCCGGTCCGAACCCAAATAAAACCCCCCACTCCAGCCCTTCTCCGGTGCTACCCTTCCCTTCCTCCTTCGACTTCTTCCTCATTTCATCCAGAATGAACAAAACACATGCACTTGACATGTTTCCATATTCGCTCAGAACGTGCCGAGTGGACCGGAGTTTCTCCGGTTTCAGCCGGAGCTTCTGCTCCACCTGGTCCAGAATCGCCGGTCCACCCGGATGTGCAATCCAAAAGATCGAGTTCCAGTCATTAATCCCAATCGGTGCAAACGCCTCCGTCAGACTCTTCTCAATGTTCTTCGAGATGATTCCGGGCACGTCTTTCAGGAGGTGAAATGTCAGTCCCACTTCCCTCAAGTGCCCGTCGATGGCACCATCAGAGTCCGGCAGAATGGTCTGGGAGGCCGATACCATTTCAAATATCGGCCGTTCTACAGTCCTGTCAGGATCTGCTCCGATGATCATCGCGGCAGCGCCGTCCCCGAACAGAGCCTGGCCGACAAGGGAGTCGAGGTGGGCATCGGAGGGGCCGCGGAACGTCACGGCAGTGATTTCGGAGCAGACTACGAGGACGCGGGCGCCCTTGTTGTTCTCGGCGAGGTCCTTGGCAAGACGGAGCACGGTGCCGCCGGCGAAGCAGCCCTGCTGGTACATCATGAGACGTTTGACGGAAGGCCTGAGGCCGAGAAGCTTGGTGAGCTGGTAATCCGCTCCAGGCATGTCGACGCCTGAAGTGGTGCAAAATACCAGGTGTGTGATCTTTGACTTAGGTTGACCCCACTCCTTTATCGCCTTCCTCGCCGCTTCTTTTCCGAGCTTCGGCACTTCCACAACCACTATGTCCTGCCTCACGTCCAGCGACGGCGCCATGTACGCACACATGTTTGGATTCTCCTTCAGAAACTCCTCCGTCAGGTGCATGTAACGCTTCTTTATCATCGACTTTTCACCTGTACAATTGAAATCACTTCCCTCAATTTTTACTTCAAAAAGTAAACACATCAGCCACAAAAATCACCTTTTTTGTTTCAACGACACCTTTCCTACAAATTCTTTCAATATCACCAGTGCACTAATAAATGATTTTTCTCATCTTGCTTAATTATTATAATTAAAACTTCCATGAACACCAGTTTACAAAGGTTAGGTCAAGTTTCACCTAACACTGAAAGTAAGCTTTAAATGGACCTAAAATTCAGACAGAAAATTAGTTTCATAACTGATTAAAAATATAAAACTGTACAGAAAGAAAAACATTCCAAATCTGAACGAATTAAAAAAAAAAAAAAAGAAGGAGCCTAATGGCGCTAAGTGTAGGCATGCGAAAAGTGAGTAAAATGAATAAAGCATAAAAGGAGTTGAGAGTAAGTACACATGCGCTTGAACTTTTCCTTAAGGTCGGTCATGTGTTCGCTGTTGGTAATACGGAAGTAGTAGTCGGGGTAATCCTCTTGGGAGACGCAGTTGGAGGGTGTGGCGGTGCCGAAGGCGAGAATGGTGGCGGGGCCATGGGAACGCTGGGCGTTGCGGATTTCCTCGACTGTGACCATCTGGAGGTGTGCGGATGGCAGAGGTAAAGGAGAGAAAGCGGTTAGAAGAGAGTGAGAGTGAAAGTGAGAGAGATGAAAGGTGAGTGAGGTGGTTTGGGAATGGACGGTTCGTGTATAAATAGAAGGAGGCATTGAGAGAGGAGGATGAGGAAGCGAGTAGGTTTGAGGGACGGACAGATAAAGAGACACGTGGATTGGGGGGTAGGCAGATTAACCTGCGGTAGATTTGGAGCCACATGAACATTGCAACTTCTCCTTCTTTTGCTACCCGTTCCTCTTCTTCCTACCATGCAATTTATTACATGCTCCACTCTACTGTTATACCACCGTTTACCAACCATTCTTCTCATCACAGCTTACAAATACATTTTCAATTTTCTCATACGTGCGAAATTAATCTACCAAACAAAAGTATACCAATTACTAGTATTGTTCTTGCCTCACTAATTATCTACCAAACAAAAATATACAAAACTATTGTAAAAAGTAATAATTACTTTAATCTGTTCACTTTTGACAATGACATGCTATTACCAACCATTGCTCTAATTTTTTATAATAATAAATACATGCCATTAATGTCTATAATCCTAACGAAAAAAAAGAGACTATTTTAAGTTATGGGCTATATTTCAACTACAATATATGTTTGTCACTTTGTTATCTATATTTTATTCCAAAATTTAGGATCATAACAATTTAAATGTGGAAATCCGTCCTCGATTAATGTCAAAATTTTCATTATGAAATGCATTTGGAAAGTCATTATACTACAAAAAAAAAAATCATTATCTATCTTACATTGTTTTCATTATTCAAAGTTTCATTCTATTGATATAAAGTTTCGTCAAGACCTACATTTTTAAGAACACATTTATTAAATTCGTTGTGATTATATTAAACCTTTCTCTTATTCTTATTCTTATTATTATTATTATTATTATTATTATTATTATTATTATTATTATTATTATTATTTTTCCCTACTATGACACCGTGAAGTAGAAGTTCAATATCTTTATCACACTGTGCTAATTTTAATTTTTTTAATAAAAAGTAACTACAAAAATAAATATTATTTTTTAGAATGTATCTTATAAAAAGATGAATCAACTAACAAAAATAATAGGTTTAAACCCTTTTTTGTCCCTAAGTTAAGTTTCGATGTTCAGTTTAGTCTCTGCTTTTAAAAATGTCAACCTTTAGTCACTATGATATGAAAAATGTATCAAATCAGTCTTCATGACATCACTTAATGAACAATAAATCACAATTTTTCATACCTAGGTATCCAAAATTTTGTGATTTGTTAACGGGAGGTGTTATGAACAACAAATCATGAAAAACTTGTGATTTGTTAACAAATAAGACTGATTTGATACATTTTTCATATCATAGGGACTAAAGGTTGACATTTTTAAAAGCGGAGACTAAACTGAACATCAGAACTTAACTTAGGGACCAAAAAAGGGTTTAAACCAAAATAATAATTACAAGTTATATTTATGTAAGACTCTCAAAATAGAGTATAAGATGTAGTAGAGTGTTTTAAATCATGATATTTCATTGTTTTATTTCAAAAATATCAACGGTATAAATAGAATTTTTGATTAGGAGTTTCATTATCTAAAAAGTTTTATCTCTCTAAAACATCTTTTTTAAAAAATTTCTTTTGTTTTTTTTCTAGAAATTTTAACTCCACTCATTTATCGAAAGATTAGAGACCATTTAAGGGTTCCTAGAGACGATATCTTTATTTCTAGCCGATTGATTTCAGTTATAGAGTAAGTTGTTTTCCATCATTCTTCCTTAAACTTTGGTGTCTTTGCATGTAGGGTTTTTCTTCACTCTTTTGGGGTTTGAGTCTTCCCTAAGATTCTCTGTTGATCAGTGGTACTGAGTGTATATTCTGATCAAATTGTCATGAATTGTAGGAGCAAATAGAGATCTTGGAGCTGTGAAGAATTTTAGAGTTCTTAGAATCGTCTGAGCGTCAACCAAGTAAGGGAAACTAGTTTATTTGGTTTGGATTCAGTACACATGTAATATTTGATGTTTATATGATGATGTGATGATTGATTTGTGAACTTTAATTAAATCGTGAAATTTGGTATGCTGGGTGCTTGAAAAAGGTGGTGTATTGAATTGAAAAATTGATGCATGTTGGTGTGTCTGGTTTGCTACTGTTAAAATTTGTTTATTGATGAATTTATGAATGTAGATTTAATGAGTTTAAGCTAATGTGTTTTTACAGAACTTGGGTGTGGAAGATATTAGAAGAAGGGTGAGTTTTAGGCATAAATAAAAATGGGGTTTTAATAGGTAAGATTTTAAGATCAAGGTTTTGGGGAAAGTCTATAGTTTTTGGGAATTATCTTGGGGCCATTTAGGACTTAGTTGGTTTATTATTGTACAAAAATCTGGTAAGAGATCATTTGATAAAGAGATCGTCTGGTAAGAGATCATATGGTAAGGGGTCATTTAGTAAGAGATTATATGGATAAGGAGTTGTATGGTAAGGAGTCGTTTGGAAAGGAGTCGTTTGTGAAGGAGTCGTCTGGGAAAGAGTCATTTAGTAAGGAGTCGTCTGGTAGTACGAGTTGTCCAGCAATGACTATGTGGTTTGGGATCTCGAATTCAAGGTTCTAGATGTCAATTTTGGACGTTCTTTAGATCGTTTTGGGAGGTTTTGGACCCGTCTAGGGGCCTTATTTTGGTCAAAGACAATCAAAATCGGCTAACCTTGTATGGTAGCTTGGATTGAGCCAGCAGTATTACCATTACAGGTGTGAGAACCACTATAACTTGACATTCATACTATATCTAGATGAGTCAGACCTATGTGTATCATATGTTTTTAGAATGTTTGTATACTTGGTTTGATTTGATGATCTATGTTGAAGTTTAGTCATTTTATGATATTTTCTGTTTACACTAGCTTCCCTTTTGCTTGTGTTTGGTTATATGTTCTTATGCTCTATGATCTTGGTTATGATCATCTGGTGGGTGTGAGTAAAGGGTGATTAGATATCTGTGGAACAGACATTGGATGGCGGGACGACAAATGTTTAGTCTTTTATAGACTAGTTTCTAGATTTATAGCTGTGTTGTAAGTTGGATTGTACGAAGTTAAATTTATAGTTATGTTTTCTATAATTATGATGAAACTTTTATTCCTCGTTTTGTCGACTGTTATATAGGTGTAAGAAAATGTGACATTTCAATTAAAGTGCCCAAAGAAGGAACTTGAGTAAAAGTTATCAAACTATGCCTGTCATGTTGACATGGATAGATTACCACTCAAAGTCTAAATACGAAAGAGAAAATAAAAAGGTCAACTTTTGTCTCATAACAAATTCATTATCTAGTCATTAATCATATGAGTCCAAACCCTAAAGTGTACTTAAAAAACAACCAAAACACCACTGAAATACTAGTAACTATGTCTAGATTAGATTTCAATTAAATAACCACTCTAATAAATTATAGATCACTCTTAAAAAGACCCTAAAACAGAACTTCATCTTCTTAACTTTTAATTCCAAAAGTCACATACCCAAAACCTCTTATTTTGACCACAAACCTCTATTACTCATGCTAGTTCAATACTCATCCATTTTTAACCAATCTCAACACAATCGAGAACATTTCAACAACTCAAAACAGCTCAAACTGTAAATTTATCACAAAGTCCTACAGGTCCATCATCATCATCATATGATCAAGCACAATTTCATAATAATAATTCACATTAAACAACAATTCAAGCATAAGTATTCAGCATCCACAGATCACACATCATAAATGCTATCAATTCATATTTTATAATTTAACAATAAGACAATACTAGTTTCCCTTACCTTAAGGAGAACTATTACAACTCTAAGAACTTTTGATAGTTGCTTCAAACGCAAGGAACTCTAGAAACACCTACAAATCAACAAATTGTGATCAGAGTGAGTCTTTAAGACCTCAGATTGACAAGAAATTAGGAAAAGATAACATAAGACACATGCGACAGAGAGCATGCACAATTTTGACCTAAGAATGAAAGGAAAAAGGAGTCAAAACTTACTTGCTCAATACTAAAAACTTATCGGATAAGAATGGAGATTATTCAATCATGCTCTCCTAGGTACTTCCTGATCATCAAATAGAAGATCGATGAGTTAAATTTCTTAGAGAAAAGGGAAAGAAACCCAAGGAATAAGTTTTAGAGAGATGATTTGTGTATTAAGTAATGAGACAAGTTTAAGAAATTTTATTTGAATTATTTTAAAATAAAATCACCAGTCTCATTATTTTAAAATATTTATCAATTCTAAATTTTTTTTTCTAAGTTCTTATATATTTAATATTAATATTTATATTTAATGTTTATTTATTTTAATTGATATTTATTTTAAAATAATTTGTGTATTTATTATGACTTGGAAGTAATGTGTGACGATTTAGCAACAACTTAATTTCTAATAAAAAGATCAATATTTATTGTAAAAAACAATCAGTTATTATCTTTAAAATGGAAAATTATCACTCTTGTATAGAATTAACAATTACAATTATTTTTATCACAACAAAATCAATGATTGCATTAAGTGGTAGAGAAGTTAGAGATCAATATCTGAATTGTGAGTTGTTATAGCTATATGGCTAACTTCTAGAGCTTTAATTTAATGTGTTGGAATGTTATGCCAAAGATTCTGATTGCAACTCTTAATTGGTTTTGAATTGAACAATCGTTGGCAAAATGTTATTGTTTTAATTGTTTGGACTTATCAATCAAACTTCATTGAAGTTAATTCTCTTTTTTGTTCACAGGTAGTCGTTGAGAGTGGCAATAAACATCAGTTGGCTTGTAGAACTAATTTTAAGTGATGTAAGATTAAATAAATCACTTGTATATGTGTATACATTGTCTTCATAGATTAGGCTCCTTCATCGTACATGATTTGGAATCATCCAATATTAAAGGACTGAAAGATAAGATAGACTAGATAGTTAGTTTGAGTCATCCATGACTTCTGATTTCATGTAACATTTGCAAGGTATTGTCTGATCCATCTAACTTACGGTACCAATTGTAATAATAAATTTCATTTGATGTCGATTGTAATAATATTTTTTTAAAAAAAATATATATATATTATGATGTACAAAACAATGTACGTCATAATATGTTGGTTCTGAAAATTACATATTATAACGTATCAACAAATCTATGTCATAATATCTTTCGCGCATATTATGACTGATTTCAGAAACTACTTCATAATATGTTCAAGCTATTATGACGTAGATTTCTGCTACGTCATAAAATGCGCAGACTTTCTATTACACCCAGAACTATGACCCCCAGGAACTACGTCATAAAATGTCATTTTTGTACGTCATAAAATGTCATTTTTCCATTAGTGTTTAAAATATAGTCACAAATACAATAGTGATTATAGTACTATGAGGAATAACTCATTACCATTTGTGCTGTATGGCCACCCGGTCAGTCAAGGACTAGGCAGTCAACCATCCAGCAATAAAATGACCGACCGATCAGGAGGAGTCATTAATTGATAATCAATCTGAACAATAAGAACTATTTATGCGTAGTTAATGAGAATAATAGTCATTGATTGAAAATTAATAGGAATAATGTCATTTATTGGTAATTAATGGGTCAGACCTAATGATAAGCTCATTATAATATTTATAAATATATGTTTGATAAGTGAGGTAAGGCAATTTTGATTCTGATGATTCATCTTTATGACAATATTATTACGCAAAGTCACTGATTTGAGCATTAGAGTGTCTTTGAGAGATACCCTGCCACACGGTTTGGACAAGAAGATGAGAGACCGAACAACATAACTTGGATGTTGGAGGACCATCAGGAAGCTTATCTAATCTGCAGGACAATTTTGAATGTTTTGAATAAGGGATCTTAATCTATACCCGAAACATTTTGGCGCCCACCATGGGGTCGGACGACATCACCTTTTGGCCACTAGGAGTTAGACGAGTGCTCGGTCTCAACATCATTACTTCAGTCGAGCCCCTATCTGTTGGCCCTAATCAGTGACGGTAGAAAATCTCACCACCAACATCAACTAGCTTTGGCACTTGCGAGCACTCGACTTTATTTAAACATACATATATTTTGATAACTATTTTTTATATAACCATCTTAAATTTATTTTATTATTCTTTGTTTAATAATTTAATGGTTTAATCATTTAAAACATCCTTATTTTTGTAAGGTTTTCTCAATTAGGTACTTGTATTTTTTTTATCTCAATTAGGTCTCTGTTTTTGTAAAATCGAGTTAATTAAAGCCTTGCCGTTAAATTCAACTGACGGCGTTAAATTTAATAAATTATGGCATATGCTGACGAAGCAAACTTTAATGACGTGGCACGTGTTCATCTTAGGTGTAATTTATTTTATTTCAAATTTTAAATAATTAAAGCTAATTTATACTATGACTTCTGATAAAAGATAAAATAATTAAACCTGATCTTTATTGCCACACACCTTCAGCACCTTCTCCACTGTCGTTGCTCCCAGTTTCAGCTCCGCTAACAGTCTTGTGTGAAATCACCATCTTATGCAGCAGTCCACACAGAACTCCCTCTCCGAGGTTTGCGACCTTGGTGCCGGCGAGGTCGACGTGCTTCCACGACATATGGTAGAGCTCGACTTGCAGTAGTAGCGGTTGTAGAGGAGTTGCCACTCCGCAGCAAGAGAGACATTAGCCATTGAAGGGGGAAAAATAGGGCAATGCAATTGATAGCGTTATGGTTTGGAATTGAATCAAAGATTAAACATTGATCGATCGCATTGTGGCAGCAATTGAGGGGAATTGGGAAGAGTAAAGTAGTATACTTTCTTCCTAATTTCGTAGTTAAGTGTTAAAAATGTGTAATGGGACATGAAGCACTGGTTTCATTTCCATCTTTGTACCAGCCGGAGCTTCCCCCTTGCCTGTAGGTGCTAGCTGGTTTCAGATCTTGTGGGTTTTAGGGGTTGTGGGAGTAGTGGGGTTTGCAATGTTTTTATTTTTATTTTTTGTTTGGACGATGACCCTTTTGGCTTTATGTGTAGGGAACCACTGTGAGGGTTGAATTTGGGATGCTACCATGACTGCTGACCCTACTGACAGCCTCACCATTGCCAAGGCTTTTCCTCACACCTACCGACACCTTTTGGCTCACTTTCTCAAGGCCACCACCAAAGTCCCTGATGCTCAGATCATAACCGAGTTCCCTCCTATTAGGTCTGTGACTGATTGACAGAAAAGATAAAATACTTTTGAATGATCTGCGTGAAATCACTGTAACTTGCAAAACCCTAACAGGAAGAGGACATCCAAGAAAGAAGACAATGTGTTTTCATTTAGTATTTGTATTTTATTTAAATGTTGTGTTTTGAATCATTTTATTTCAATAAAATTTAATTTGTAAATTAAACAAATCCAACTTAGTTGACCATACATTGCCACGTCAGTAATGTCACCTTGCAACACACAATATTTTTTAATGTCATCCACCCAAATTAACGGCAAGCCCTTAATTGATCAAATTTTTCACATTCAGGGACTTAATTGAGACATTTTACAATAGGAGGACCTAATTGAGAAAACCTTACAAAAATAGGGATGTTGTAAATGATTAAACCTAATTTAATTTAGGGTTAAATATGTTTTTAGTCCCTATACTTTGGAGCGATTTTGGTTTTAGTCCCTCTTTCAAATTAAGGTACAATTTAGTCCTTCAACTTTAGAAAACTTTGGTTTTAGTCCTTTTTACCAATTTTTTTTAACTTTATTTGCTGTTTCAAACGCGTTTCTCAGTTAACATTGAAGCAAAAATGTGTCAAACAGTATAAACAATCTAAATGCTATAATGAAACGTGCTTGAAACAACAAATAAAGTTAAAAAAATTTGGTAAAAGGGACTAAAACCAGAGTTTTATAGAGTTGAAGGACTAAATTGTACCTTAGTTTGGAAGAGGGACTAAAACCAAAATCGCCCCAAAGTATAGGGACTAAAAACATATTTAACCCTTTAATTTATATCTTAATTCAATATCTGATTATGTAATTTAGTTATTCCAGCAAAAATGGGTTGTGTAAAGAAGCATCCCGTCCATAGGTATCCTTATCAACAATTATTTACACTATCCCTGTTTGTCATCAATTGGATCGAGAAAACCATTTCCCCAAACAATTGAATGCACCCGACTAAATGATTTTAGAATTATATTACAAACACCTCCACCATCTATGTCAATCTCACTTCCATAACAAATAAATTCATACTACTTGGTAGTAAATTATATTACAAACAAATACTACATTTAAAATTTACTAAATTATAATTTTTTTACTTTTTAAAAATTAATTTTAATAATTATTTTAATTTTTTTAATCTTTATAAACATTTTTATAATCAAATATAACATTAACAAATAACATTTTATATTACTTTAATCACTAGGGGCATTTTGGTAATCTTTAATTTTTACCAATTACACAAATTTTTTAAATCAGACACATCAATCAAATCCTACACTTGTTTTCACAAACTTTACTTCCAAATCCACTCTCAATTACCTCCAAATCCGCTCAAATAAACAACAAAAAATTTACCCTCAAAGTCATTCAATCACTCTCTCCCAAATCATCTTCCCCAAATCATCTCATGTGAACAAAGCATTAGAGTAGGAATGGCAAGAGCTAACATAGAGTCTGTTACTGCTCCACCATCGGGGCACTACCGCTGTTTGGCTTTGGACTGAAGCTTGCACTCTTAACAAACTTTTTATTTGGAACAGAAGGGGATGGTCCCCCAATGGTTTCATTTGTATGGCCACCAGGTCAGCCAAGGACTGGGCGATCCACCATCCAACGAGAAAATGATCGACCGGTCAAGAGCAGTCATTAATTGATAATTAATCTGAACAATAACAACTATTGAAGGGTAGTTAATGAGAATAATAGTCACTGATTAAAAATTAATAGGAATAATTTCATTTTTTGGTAATTAATGGGTCAGACCTATGGTATGCTCATTATCATGTTTATAAATATATGTTTGACATGATAGGTAAGGTAATCTTGATTCTGATGATTAATCTTTATGACAATATTATTACGCAAAGTCACTGAGTTGAACGTCGGAATGTCTTTAATACAACACAGTTTGAACAAAAGAAGAGAACGAACAACATAACTTTAGATTAGAGTACTATTAGGAAGTTCATCCGATCTATAGGACAACATTAAATGTTTTGAGTAAGGGATCTCAATCCATACCTGAAACACCATTATTATTACATATAATATATTATTAACAATTAATTTATTATTATTTTGTTATATAGTGACAATTTATTATTGTTTTTAATTCATATTGTAAATAATAACAATTATTTTTTTCATAACAAAGCTTTACTTTTAGTTAACTAAAAAAAATTGCATAAGTACTTAGATTAGAGTACTAGTGACAATTTAATTACCACACCATTATATTAATTGTAACATGTTTTAACTTTTTTTGTCATAAACATTTGTATCATTAAAACTACATTTTCTTTTTCTCGTACTACAATTTACTTCTTTACAAGGTGGTGACTAGGGATGGCAACAGGTCGGATCGGGTACTGATAGTGCCTACCCGCAATCCGACCTATCGGATAAAATCCTACCCGCTATTCGCTGGATATCCGTTTAAATAATACTTGCGGGTTTTAAAATATCCATGGGTATCCGCAGATACCTGTAAAAAAATGAAAAAAAAATATTTTATACATTTGAAAATAAAATTTAAATAAAATTACAAAAAATATATATATATAATATAATACAAATTAAATTAAATATAAATTAAAATTTAATTTTAATTAAGTTTAATCTAATAAAATATAATTTTATTTTATTTTTAATTAAATTTAATTAAAAATATATATAAATTATTATTATTTTATTATTTTTTTCAGATAACGAGTACCTACGAGTCGGGTAGTATACTACTCGTACCCGACCCGTTTAGAAGCAGATATTAAAATACTCGCTACCTGTTATCCGCAGATAATAAATATCTACAGATAATAACTACCCGCCACAGATTTTATTCACGAATATCCGTGTTCGCGAATTTTTTACCATCCTTAATGATGACCTCACACAATAAAGAGTGAGAATAATATGATAATAATAAATAGTTTAGTAAAAAAAATGAGATGTCAGTGTGATAGAATTAAGTATTTACTTATGAAAAATATATTAACAATATTTTGTTATAAATTGTTAAATAATAATTAAAATAAATACATCTCTTAATTAAGAACATTATTCTTAAATATTTTAAGAATCATATTTATTATTATTTTTAGGCATATGAGCGGGTATTTACGATAATATATTTGGACAGTATATTCTTTGTTTAATTTTGTCGGTCACAGTGCGGTGCCTCTTCTAAAGTATCACGACAGTATATTCCGTACCAAATGCTATGTTTTTAATAAAGTGGTATTTGCAGATTTAAACAATTTTATTACTTAACCTACCAAAATAATGTTAAATTTAATTTCTGTATTTTTTAAGTTAAACTCAATCTAACCTAATTCACTCTTAGAAAAATTGGATTAAGTTAAATTAATTAGGTGAAGATTTTAGCTTTTATAATAAATTGTAATTTTTAAATATCAATTTAATTAAAAATTAATGCACAAAAATCAATTTAAATTTTAAATAAATTAATAAGTTAAATTATAACAAATTTAATTATGATATGAAGTAAATACATAATATAAATTACGCATAATAAAAGTATAAAATGAATTTAAAATTAAATATAGAATTTCTCAAACAAATTCATCATCCACTTATATAAAAATTAATTAATTTAAATTAAAAAAAAATTAAAAGGTCAACCCAATTTAATACAATTAAATTGGGCTGAATTATTCATGGGATAATCCGAATTAATGAATCCATAATAATAATAATAATAATAATAATAATAATAATAATAATAATAATAATAATAATAATAATAATAATAATAATAGTAGAAAGCTCACGAAAACCTATAGAAAACCTTCCTCGGCGACTACTGCGACCACGGCCCCGACACCTGCCTCGTCATCGATTTCCCCGTGGCGTTGCCCTCTCGTTACCCGCGGCAGAAGCATGTCTTCCTTTCCAACAATCATGAACCGGCCTCTGTCGCCTTCCTCCACCTCTTGTCGCCACCTCCGGATGAGTCGCCATTCTCAGACAGGTGGTCATTCCTCAACCTTCAAAAAACCCTTACCTGTCCCATCAAGGGTTTTCACATCCTTTTTTTCCAAACTGAAAATAATTAAATTGAAGGGGGTGTGATATCCTTCCCAGGGGTCGCAATTAAAGACTGACCCATGAAGAGGAGTGACGACCAATTCGACGATTATACGAACAGAGGAGAAAAACACCATGAGAATCGATACCTCCGGCGGCGAGGAGCGACGATGACGGCGGTTTCAATGTGAAATGGAACTGTGGTGTTTGTATAGGTCACACTTGCATGTATAATTATCAACTCCTCCTTCTTCCTCTTCTTCATCGTGTTAATGTATTGTTTTCCTTTTCTGTCAATTTTGTTTTCTCTGTAATATTGCTTAGTTTGAAGTGTAAACCCTATAGTTTCGTCACAGCACCCCAGCAGAACGCTTGCAAGGTGTTCGCTAAAATGCCGTAGAGGAAGCCAATGATCAGGTTCACATGCCGAACTCACCAATGATCCCAGTGGAGTCCATAGCCAGCTCATTAGACTGCAGGAAATTAAAGGGCCAGAACAAAATGATTCATATGACACAGACAAGATAGAAAGTCCAGTGCTTTCTAGTAGACAGTTTGGATCCCCCAACGATTAGCTTGGATCCTACAGGCAGAGGATCTCAAGCACTTCCTGCAACAATTTGTGTGGCCGAAGCGGTGGCACAGTGACGATGGAGGAGCAAGTCACTTTCACCGCTCCTGTCTCCGACGACCCCCTCGTTGCCGTCATCGACGGCGGCTTCTCCAGCCTTGTCTGCGCTCTCTTCCTTGAGGCACGCGATGTTCGCTCCACCATCTTCGATACCGTCAATCTCAATCTCTTCTCTCCTTAATCCTAGTTCACTTCACCATTTGTTATGCCAAAGCTAAAGGACTTTGTTTTATGGTATTCACGGTGTGAAGAGAAATGAGAGATTGACAGAGTTTTAGGCTCATGAGGGATTGACGGAAGAGAAACGAGAGAGCTTCTCTCTCACGTGTGAAGAGAAGAAGGAGAAGGGAGGTGCCATGTCAATTTTTATCTGTGACTTTTTATTTAAATATTAAGTTCCACGTAATATAGTATTTATACATTTGTGCACCACGTCAGTCTCTGTTAACACTGTGAGTGATAAATTATCGGAAGGAGCTTAATTGCCTCATTTTCACAAATAATAGGATTCGATTGAGACAAAAAAAAAATATGATAACCAAATTGAGATTGACACACAAATATGAGGACCAAATGAAGGTTTAAACCTACAAAATAATCATAAATTTCAAAAGCTAACTGAAAAATGTAAACTCAGAAATCACAAAGTAACAGGGGACATACAGGTGTTATACGGAGCATACAGCCTTTTTTATTTTTTATATTCTAATAATATTTTATTTTTTATTAGTAAATATAATTTCCAACTACTAAAAGAATTCCCACACAAACATATAGTTTCTTTCCATTTTATTATCTTAAATATACTTAAAAGGATTTTTATATATTAAGTAAAGTATATTACTTTTAAATATTTAAAATTTAAATAAAGTAAATAGTATTTTAAGAAATACTTGTCGGTTAACTAATTTCTTTATTTTGAAATTATAAATAATAAAATTTATAAATGTTGTGGTGTGTATTATGTAAACGTCAATTCGAAATATTGGAAGCAGAATTTGAATATATATATATATATATATATATATATATATATATATATATATATATATATATATATATATACGTAATTTTTTAATTGTACTAAATTTTAATTCA
>NW_014543262.1:3831973-3834704 GCF_000741045.1 Vigna radiata var. radiata | reverse complement strand
TATATATATATATATATATATATATATATATAAATAAGGGTTTGCTAACTTGCGTACGCCTGTTTTTCAATTGGTAAATTTTAGCAATGTGTAGTGGGTTTTAGTAGACAAAAATATCCTTATATATCATGAATTCTAAGTTTTAAGGTTAAGGGTATTTTATTAATTTTCATTCTCAAAATTAAAAAAATAAAAAAGAAACTCCCAAAAAATCAGAAACACTTGCCTTATTTTAATAATTTTCATTCTCAAAACTAAAAAAAACCCCAAACCCTTTCCTCCTTCATTCCTCTCAACCCTTTCTCCTTCATCTCTCTCACTCAAACATTTTCTCTGTCGTCTCTGCACTAGCCCCAACTAAAAAAACACTCATTATTAAACAATTTACTTTTGTAAAGAGTTGAGTCATTGACATATTCATCTTCCGAAAAAAGTTCATTCAAAATCTCTTTAATTTTATTATCTTCACTATATATATTACAGTCGACGGGCACAACTTGCACCAAGACTTATGAGCATCATTCCTTTACATTCTAAGACTACTAGGTAACATTGTTCCGTGGGCATTTAATTTTTTTTGGGTAGAAATTCATTAACTTGTTTTCCTTTACTAAAAAAAACAAATCAAAATACAATAAAATTCTCAACGATAAAATCAAACAATAAAAATTCTAAATCTTGAAATTTTATTTAAAATTATATAAAGAAAAAATTAGGTGCTTTAATTTTTTTATTTATGTAAGTATTTTTTTCTCTAACCATTTTATTTAATAATGAGTGTTTTTTTAGTTGGGGCTAGTGTAGAGATGACAAAGAAAATGTTTGAGTGAGAGAGATGAAGGAGAAAGGGTTAAGAGGAATGAAGAAGGTGAGTAAGGGTTTGAGGTTTCTTTTTTTAGTCTTGAGAATGAAATATTAAAATAAAGCAAGTGTTTATGATTTTTTTCAATTGGGGCTAGAGTATGGATGACAGAGAAAATGCTGGAGTGAAAGAGATGAAAGAGAAAGAGTTGAGAGGAATGAGAGAGGTGGGTAAGGGTTTGGGGGTTTCTTTTTTTATTTTTTTAATTTTGAGAATGAAAATTTTTAAAATACCCTTAATCTTAAAACTTAGAATTCATAATATATAAGGGTATTTTTGTCTACTGAAACCCGGTACACATTGCTAAAATGTACCAACTGAAAAACAAGCGTACGCAAGTTAGCAAACCCCATATATATATATATATTAGAGCCGTCAAAATAGGTCACAATCCGCGAGTCAACCCGGCTCACCACGGGTTTGGGCCGGGTTGGGTTTGAAAAATTTAATTTTTTGGGTGTTATTCCCTCCACCCCCACGTCCCTCCACCTCCCCAAATTTTTATAATTTTTTTAATTACAAAAATAACCTTCTTTTTATCTTATATAAATATTTATTTTTTACTTTTACTTATTTTAATTTAAAACCCTATTCCCTTCTTTATTGCTGCGGCATTACCCCCATACCCCGACATAACCCCTTCGCTCCTCACATACCATTCTTCTCTCCAAATTCCAACATTCTACTTCTCATTTATATTTATTCTTCTTTTCCATACTTCCATACCAGTGACCTCCACCCTAATCACCACTTCTTCATCTCCAACCTCTCTCCAAACCATCTCCTAGTTCATAACCATCTCACTAAAACTCTCTCTTTCTCATTCAAATATAACTCCTAACGCCACTCACTCCTCTTCTTTCCTAACCATATTTCTTCTTCTCTCTCACGATTTAATTTCAGCTTTTTTCCTTGTTATCAAAATCTTTACTTTGTTACTTTTCCCTTCTCAGCTTCTTCTTCTATGTTGGGAATATGATTTCGTGATCCACAACTTTTCTGGATTCGTGGTTACAGTTTTACGAGATACTAACGTTCGTAATTTTATGCTTGAAGGGATGTAGATGATATCCAACGAATGTCGATATCCGTTCCTGACATAGTTTAAGAATATAACGAAATACTGAAATCTGTTTCAGTATATAAATTATAGTTAGAATTTTTAATCACACAAAATTAAATATTATAAAAGGATAAAAATGGAATGGGGAGGTGCAGGAAGCACTATGTGGGGGTGTAGAGAGCAACACCCTAATTTTTTTTATGCATTTTAACTCGGCTCATGTTGGTTGAACTCGTGGTGGACCGGATTGGTCCGCCAACCCACCTACCTAATTTTAATTTTTTAATTTATTATTTTATTTATGAAACTCTAAAAAATAAAATAGTCTCTTTGCTGTATACCAAAAAAGTAACCTCTGTTCTCACAAATCACTCTCACAGAACCTGCTCTCATTTACGATGTTGTCACACTTACTTCTTCAGTGAAATTCTTCAAGGAATAGGTTTTTTGTGTTTGTTTTTGGATGACATTTGGATTATATTCTACTTATTATTATTATTTTGAATTGTCTTTAGTTTAACATCATTTTTTGGGAGTGAAATTTGTTTAAATTTGAATATAGAAAGTTTGTAATTTTTTTTATTTAAAAAAATTGTAATTAAATAGACTAGTGAGTCAACCCATTTACCCAGTGTTGAGTCGAGTCGGGTTTAGATTTTTCTAACTCACTAATAAATAAACCGGATTGAATTGACTCAGTGACCATCATGTGGTGGACCGGGCCGAGCCGGATTACCTATTTTGAAAGCTATATATATATATATATATATATATATATATATATATATATATATATATATATATAT